>NC_133487.1:14610562-14680257 GCF_025370935.1 Choristoneura fumiferana | reverse complement strand
ATACATCTGGGTTTTCGGTGCGGGAATGTTTGATATTAGCCAAAGAGTAGGTATTAACATAAAAAACAGAATGTACTGTAGCGCTTCTGCCTAATGAATAATTAATTGAACAAAAATACATGAAAACAATATTATACAAATTAAAAAGACCACTCATTAATATATGAACCTCCTCAGTTAAGTCCCTACTCGCGCCTATTACAACTACCAATGTAGAAAGATCGTTCAGTTCATTGAAATGGATATTAACAGCAAGAAGCCGTAGCTTAACTGTTCCAAATATACAAAAAAATATTAATATGTACTTTAATATGAAAATCGCGTCAACTACTATTACTGCAGGTAATTTTTACAATTCGCAGAGAGGTAGTTATTCATTAGGCATAATATGATTTTTTCGGACTAACCTCTCTGTATATCTACTCTTTCTCAAATCATTCCCGCACCTAAAACCCTGATGTATGTTTATGATAGAGTTTGATGTTCAAATTACAATGAGTATTTTATAAAGGACTGGGTGTTAGGAGGATAATGGTAAAACTAGCCTAGGTACCGTTACCGTGAAGTCTTGAACTTGCATCTTACATCTCAAGCAAAATATCTTGATGCCTATAGAGATCTCAATTATTTTTTCAGCACAGTCAACAAGGATGCATAACTATTCTTACAATTGAACCTGGTTCTCATTTCACCGTTATGTTTTTGGTGGGATCATAGGCATCTTTCAATAGGGGGTATGAGAAAGCTCAGCAAGATTTATTTACACTGGTACAGTCACCAGCATTAATATCTGCCACAGCGGAGCGCTAAAAATATTTGACACGTCCTTCCGGCCCTAGAAATAGTCGTATCAGATATTTATGCACGCTTGTTGTGTCAGATATTGCTACTGGTGACTATACTGACAAATCTTATATTCAACAGGGTATTATCATGGAATGCTTATGCTTAGTCACTATATGGTTAATTAGAATTTATCCATGTATAATACTAATAAAAGAAGTTATTATATCAGCAATATTGGATCAGATTAGTCGAAAATACACAAGGGTCATGCAGACTTGCAGGTGGATATGAAGTTCTTGCTTTACTTACCGTGAAAAAGTTACTTTTACCCGAGCCGTTACGTCCTACTACTACATTGTGACGCTTGTCGAAAGGTTCTACAACAATTTGCTCGCGGTAACTCTTAAAACCCTGAATTATCACCTGTAAACAAAAACACAGCACGTCAAACCATCATAAAGAAGCTTTGTGCACGGCGAATCGTGGCTGAGCTTATGTTAATTATGAGGTAGGCTGTATATTATGACTTATTTTCACCTGCTTTATATGCATTTTATCCAAATTCTCACAAATCTAGGAATTTTTATGTCATCTACATTTAGGGCGCCATTCCTGCCTGACGCGCGCTGACGGAAAATTATTGACTTTGACATGACATGACAGTTCTTCACGTTATGTTTCGTTGCATGTTAGTGCGCGCATACGTATTTCAACCAATCATGAGTACGAAGATCAAACATGACAGATAAAAGAAAGTGCTGGCATTGGTGGAAAAAGAAGCGGCAACCAAAATTATTTCCACATGACAGCATTACGCACCAACAGCATTAAGTGTAGGGATGTCCAGAATATTAATGATTCATTTTTTAAAGTTCGTGTTTATGCTGGACCTAGGCGACATAAAATGACTTTTTATGCTCTAGTGCATAAAGTAAAATCTTCATCTAAGACCAAGGCAATTAGGTGAAACAGCCACAAACAGAAGTTTCTACATATTATTTTTATAATTTTTAATTTATATAAAACTACTCAAAATAGTTCAATAAAACTAAAAAAATATAATTATAATAGTATTGCGTGAACAATAAAAGGTACATAGCAAGTGAACAATTGTTTCCACTGTTGCTATATAATTTCCTCGCCATCGAAGTGAAAAGCAGACTGTAAAACTAGAGCAATAAACACATTTTCCCCTCGACGTGTCCATCCACCCTCACCGTACGGGCTCGGGTGGCTATTTGAACGTCTCGGGTTAAATGGCTCATTTTATTATGCTCTTGTCGTACAATCTACTATAAACTGTAAGTTTAAAACTAACTCATAAATTAAAGTTTAGTTAGCTTAGTTAAGTTTATAAGAGTAATGACTTCTTCTAAGTTTAAAGACTGACTGAGAAAGGTAACGATACCTAATCATAATTTTATTAATTTGTAGAGGTACGAAGGGATACCTTACTAAATATCTAATACCTACTCTAAAACATTTAAGCACGAATAAAACAATAAGCGATTTCCCAGAGATAAGACCATGCTAGATCTATTTTTCATCCCGAAAACCCCCACATACCAAATTTCATCGAAATCGTTGGAGCCCTTTTTGAGATTCTATACAAGACTCGAATATACCGTGAGACTCACTCATATTACTCTAGTATTACCTTATCAAATCTGATGTAATGCGTCAAATCCGAGTCCATTGAATGCTCGGCCACAGCAGAGCCCCTGTCGTCCTGTTTCTTCATACTACGTATGTGCTCCGATACCCTAGTAGAAACGTTACGCTCAGTCTCACCGATATAGCTCTTGCCACACGAACACGGAATCATGTATACCCGGGACCACTCAGGGGCTCCCTTTTCTTCGGCTTTCGATATCGGTGAGACTGGTATACTAGACTACTGTAATACGTAGTTTGAGGAAACAGGACGACAGGGGCTCTGCTGTGGCCGAGCAGTCAATGGACTCGGATTTGACGCATTACATCAGATTTGATAAGGTGTCTACATGCGAGAGAAAAGTTTTTCATTCCGCGGAAAGTGCGTGAAGCCATTGAGATTAGTCGTCATCCGAATTTTAACCGGGATTGCGGTTGGTCGGTACACCCAAGTTGAAAAACAGTATTGAATACTCGTGCTGCGTCATCTGTTGGTGTGAACGTGCCTTTACGGAGCGATGTTGTTAGTGTTGAGTGCTACCCTACATTAGACAGTGACAATAAAAATGACGATAAAAATGCGGGTAGTTGTGCGCCGGTGTTAGTTTCGTCGGGCAGTCACGCGAGCAGAGCGGTGGCGTGTAGTGTGCGTGTTGCGGCAGCCACCGAGTCGCGTGCTCCTGAGAAGAAAGGCTACGAAATAGCCCGAAACATGTCGAGCTCAACTCGGTTTAAGACGTGAGTTATCCGTTTTAATATCATTTAATAATTGCTCGTTTAAAGGTATTAGACAAGCGAGCTATATTGTCTTCTACTGAAATTATAATTTTTGGTATTATCTGACTTATAAAACACCAAGGCCAAATTCCTTAAAAGCGACGTAAATTAACATACTAAACGAGTTATGTATGTGTACGCTTGTGATTGCAAATAGTAGTTCTGTTACTCAAACTTACACGCGTATAGGTAAAAACCTTAAGAAGATGACCTGTTTTATGTATTAGTAACGTATCCGTATAGATAAGTCGACGTTCCATTATTCGAAAAATGACGAGTCCCATATCAATTCTGTGCACTAACTACGTACAGGTCTTCTTAAGTTTTTTACCTTTACTAATATTAAAAATGCGACAGGAACTCTGTCTGTCTGTCTTGTACTTCTTCTTGATTAAACCGCTGAACGGATTTATTTGGCTGTCCGATTTATCTGTATTTAGTTGGCTGTTAGCGTTTGATTGCCTTAAACTTAGACAAAACTTAACATTATGCACTAGAGCAAAAATAGTAGTTATATCTTTTATCGCGGGACTAAAATAAGCCAATTTATACCCGAGGTGGCTAGCCACCCGAGCTTAAGCGAGGGTGTCTATTTGTCCGAGGGTTTATATTGACTTGTAGTCTCGAGGTGAAAACTCTATTTTTCACTTTGATTGCGAGAAAAAATAGTCATTGTCATTTCTGTGAAAGAATTAATGCGTTTCTTATTCCACCAGTCCATAAAACTATCATAAGTTAAAAAAAATCTTTCTAGATTTCGGCGGCATAAGACTATCAATTTATATTTTTTGCTCTTTGCTTGACATCATAATTTTCACTACCACACGACATTGTGAGAATTATCAATTTTTTTTAATCGTTTATGATTTACGCTCTACAACAATTTCAGTTTTCGCAGTAAGTATGTTTTCCAACCAGACACAGATATAACGAAATAGAATGGCGCCACCTTCTATGCGGAAAAATCATAGTACTAAGACCAAGTAGACTAAGAACGTAACATTTTCGTCATGAAAATGGTCCACACACAATCTTATTTTATGCCAAAAACTAAGCAAGTACTGGCTGTTTGAGTTTATCTAAGTCAGTCGAAGTAAATTAAAAAAATAATTAATTTTACTCCCTAGGGACACAAGTACTCACTTTACACCCACCTCGTAAGGCTATATAAACCTACTTTTAGAGCATGAGAAGTGAAAAAACCATTTTATATCGCCTTGATCCCGCATAAGTACGAAGTTTACGAGCATGCAAATTAAAAAATATATTGTATCAAAAATCTGGACCAAAATTCGAAAGTAAGAAATTTATATTTCATAACAATAAAACGAGAACCATTGTGAAAAAAACACTAGGTACTCTATAAATAGCTGAGATCAGGGCGTCATTTCTTGTATCTACAGCTGCACGTTTGAAGTGTATTTGGATATGGAAGTGTAATGTGTAATTAATTGATGACAATTGGAAAGCCAACGTCGTTGCTTTGAATATTATTGCTGCTATCAGTATAGTGCTGGCATTGAAAGAGTTTAGTATCTGTTAAAATAAAGTGTAGATATTTAATCTACTTAATAATAATTAATTAAAAAAAATACAAGCTTCCTTCCAATATACTGAGCGGCAAAAATTTGGCCCTCAAATGTATGAAGAATCGGTAATTTTGTATGAAGGGTGGGCCAAATTTTTTGCCGCTGAGTATATAAAAAGAGCAATGTACTCGTATACATGAAATACACGTCTGTCTTAGTGACATGCTCAAAAAATTTAACTTATAAGTGTTAGAGAAAACGTGATAACATGGCTGCTATGGATATACACAACAAACATAGTGAAGTTTTTGCCCAATTGTCTTCATTCGGAAAATTTCAAACTATCCAATATTTTTTAATTTGTTTGCCGCTAATGGTAGTTTCAATGATGAATGTGAATTATGTGTTTGTTGCTGAAAATGTTAATATCAGGTAAGGATGTGTGCGATTGAGATTTACACGTCCCACTGCAGGGCACAGCTTTCTTAAAGCAGAAACATTCACTCACTTTGAATTTAAATAAAATTGTAGGTAGATAATTGGTAAACTGATTTTAATTTGAATTCGATTATAATAAATTCACCATACCTATATGCTCTTCGGATCTCGGAAGCAAAACAGTTGTTGAAAAATTATTACTAATATTATAAATGCCAAAATTAATATGATTGTTTGTTTGTCTGTTACGCTATCGCACTTAAAGTACTCACAAACCAATTGTGAAAAATTGACAAGAGTTACCACGAGCACGCGATAAACGAATTCTTTGCAGACGAAGTGACAGCTTAGGCAATAGCTATTTGATGTCTTAAATTTAGTGCTAGGTCGCGAGTTTGACTACCTCCATGAGCAGGCAGCTATCAAGAAAGTAGTTGAAACTGTTTAATTTAAACCTGAGTGAACTTTTTTCATCTTCAAAATATTCTTAAATCCCAGAAAACACACACATTCTAACATCTGGTAGCATGGTGAACGGTTGTGTTGCTCTGAAGGCGATCTCTGGTTGAGTCCGAAACGCATCAGTGTGGTGATAATAGATGGGTTTTTGTTATTTGTGTGAGTTCTTACAGTGTGGAGGAGGTGGAGGAACTGCTTGAACACACATTTCTTGCATAAACGTAGCTATCATAAGTTTACGGGTGAGCGAAGTAATTGTTTGAGATCATTGATATGGACATCTGCAAAGTAACGCCTGATTGAATAAATTATTTATAATAATACTTTGTATAAAAATAACAATAAATATGGGTAAGGTCGCAAATAATTGTAAAATAACACACTGGAAGACATAACACACTGAAACACAATAACGCACTTTAATATTGTAAAGCTTAGTGCTCATTTGACTATTTTAGGTTAAAAAAGTGCAGTTAATTTTTTATGTATTCATTTTGAAAACGTGGGCTCACTTCAAAATGTTCAAATAGTACAAATTTTTACGACCTTACCCATATAGAATGTAATTAGGTACTGTCAATAATTGTACAGGTGTCGAGTACCAGAATGTGATAATGAAAATGCTACAGCTTCAATACCAACATGGTGGCCACAATCGGATGATACAAAGTGCTATCGACCAATATTCAATCTAACAGAAGCGAATGCAACTTGCTCAAACCAAGATGTAAATAGATTTGAAGAGTGCAATGAATGGATTTATGAAGACAGCAACTCGGTTATTACAGTGGTAGGTGATGCACACTCGTAAAAATTATCAAAAAATCCTGTGGCATGCATGGTCGAGTTAATTAGCACATTGACTATTTACCTGACTGCAATGGCATCCAAAAGGAGATTTACGTATTAGTACCTAGATTTTTTTGCTCAGTTAACGATAAAACAAATAACTTACGTCATGCTAAACATACTTAAATAGTATAACATTATTTAATTTTACGATTTCAACGAATCGGATATTATCTGCTGCTTGGAGAGTGAGTTAGTTACCTAACAAAGTTCAAGAAGTAACAAACTGCTAATATTTGTATTTGAATTGCAGCTTAACATTGGTTGCCAGACATGGAAGGCTTCTCTTGTCGGTACCATACACAATGTCGGAATGCTTTTATCAATGTTTATTATGGGATGGATCGCTGACAAGTAGTTATCTATTTTTTTTTACATCTACTTGAATTTAAAATATACAACATACCGGGTGTAGCCCGTAACAGGAGCAAACAATTAAAACTAAGATCGTACTCCTCAAAATGAACGACATTAGTTCAGTGACTTTTTAAATTAAGTAGTTTTTCTTTATTTCTATTAAACTTTACAGTTTATTCCTTAACGTTGCAATGTAAAGCAAAATGTTTGATGTTTGTAGGGTGACAAGCGACGTCAATTGAACTCTAGGATGGCGTACCTACATTGAAAACATTATTTTCTCAAAAATGACCGTAAAAGTTGACATTATTCTTGACATATCAGAAGGTGAAGTGCATAGTTTATGGTCAGCGAAAAATTAAAAAGTTAAAAAGATTGCAGGCGCGTTAGCTCAACAATAATGAATTAGCGCGCCTGCAATCAGTCACATTTTTTTTTTAAAGTTAAAAGGCCATGGAAATGTTAGCACAAGTCGTATACAGCCAAGTCTAATAATGGCCGGTATCAGATATTTTGTTGGAACTCCGGACTTTTTCTATTGGGTCTGAAATAGCTTGTGGTGTTTTCGATGGAAAAATACACCTGCAGTTTATTTTTAATGAAAAAGGCGGGAAAGCATAAGAAAAATATTGGAAAAAAATTAAATTTTATAATAGGTATATTTTGAGAAAAAGTTTATTCTATTTCAGAATTATTCAACATTTTTGAGAAAAGCTTTATATTAGTCTCGGCTGGAATAGCAATTGCTGGCTTCGTATTAGTTAAACGGACTCGCAAGCTCGTCCGTTTAATACTCATACTCAGCCAGCAATTGCCTACTTCCAGGCCACGACAATAATCTACTATTAATTTGTATGAAAAAGGGAAAATCTAAAGATTAAAAAAATCGCTGAACTAATATCGTCCAATCTCACGAGTACGATCTATGTTTTTATTTGCTCTTGTTACAGGCCACACTCGGTATATGTTTTAATAATCTGTTCTTTTTTATAGGTTTGGGAGAAAACCAACGATTGTTGTTTGCTCAGTCGGAGGGGTCATAGGAGTATTTAAAATATTTATTAGGAACTTCTATGCATACTTGGGTGTTGAATTATTAGAAGCAATCGTCGCTTCCGGACTTTACACTGTTGCTATTGTTTGGAGTAGGTGCTAAACATTATTTCGTATTTTATTATCGATTTTTTCACTGACTTAAAATTTCTTGATTAGTATCTTGTCATCTATAATGAAATCTTAATTGTTTCTTAACTTAATTTTAATGTATATTTAATACTAGATGTGGATGTTGTTATTCAAAAATAATTGTTTTAAATCATAGTTTCACTTAAAAATCGCATAATAATATATTTTGTTACAGTGATTGAAGTTGGAGGTGAAACCAAAAGAGTTATAACTGGAGTATTATTTTCATATGCGGTGTACGTAGGCGAAGTTTTATTTGCCTTCCTAGCAATGGGTCTTCAATACTGGAAATCATTGATACTTGCAGTGTATACCCCAGCAATCATTTTTGTAGTATATGCTTTAGTACTACGAGAAAGTACAAGGTGGCAATTGCTACGAGGAAAAGCTGCAGAAGCAAAAAATACCTTTAAACTAATTGCTAAAATAAACAAACAGGAAATTCCTGATGAAGACATAGACAATATCAACGAAGATGTTCTAAGATATCAACTAAATATAGCATCACAAAAAGAAAAAGAAACTATGAAGGACGTAATAAAGTCAAAAGAGATGATGATCCGCATCGCTGTTTCCTCGTTTTGTTTTTTTACGGCAAGTTTTGTCTATTATGGATTATTTTTACAAGCTGTACTTTTGCCAGGGGATAAATATTTAAATGTTGCATTGACTGCACTTGCAGCTTTTCCTGGAGATTTACTAGCATTTTTCACATTCTCAAAATATGGTAGAAGAATATCATTGCAATGTGGTTTCATTGCGTGTGCTATTTTCATAATGGCACAGGCATTTACTCCAAACAGTAAGTACCTTCTTATCACAGCTATTCATGTAAGGAACTGAAGTAAACGTTTTTATATTATTAATTTATAAACAATGTTAGGGAAAATTATTGGTACTACGTGGAAGTTGCTTTTTTTTTTCAATTAATTCCACAGAATTAAATGAAGTGTTGATAGGTCCATAAATATTTAAACTTGTTTTGGCAGTGATGATGTACGTAACGTAGGTATAACGTACTTATAACAGCAACAACTAGTAAAATAATAGTATAATGTAAAAGTGATTTTACGAGTAAAGTATTATTCTTGAAGGTCCACCCGGTAGCAATCCGCCACCATCTTGTTGGCTTATCCTGCCGTGAATCAGCAGTGCTTGCACTGTTGTGTTTAAGCGTGTAGAGTAAGACATCTGGTGAAATTGCTGGCACTTGAGGTATCCATCTTAGGCCTCTAGGTTGGCAACGCATCTGCAATCCCCCTGGTGTTGCAGGTGTCTATGGACGGTGGTAATCTCTTACCATCAGGAGACCCACTTGCTCATTTTCCATAAAGTTGAATAAAAAAAAACATTTTTACTATCTGGAATACAGTTTACAGTGGGACATTTACATATATTAGCTCAATACACTCAAAAGGACTAATGATAATCAATCGGTGCAGATATTTGTATGAAAAATACGAATGTTTGTTCTCGGGTCTTGGGTGTTTAATATGTATTTAAGTATGTATCTAGCTATATAATTATATTTATCCGTTGCTTAGTACCCATAACACAAGCTTTGCTAAGCTTACTTTGGGACTAGGTCAATTGGTGTGAATTGTCCCGTGATATTTTTTTATTTAATCTTAAATATGTTTTTCTTGTTTCAGCAATATCATGGTTAAAATTGATACTGTTTTTACTTGGCAAATTAGGATCTGCGTTATGTTTTACTGGAATGTTTACCTATAGCTTGGAACTATTTCCTACAAGTGTGAGAGGGTCTCTTGTAGGATTTTGCAATACAGTTGGAAGAATCGGTAGCATGTTGTCACCGCTCACTCCTTTATTGGTAGGTTTTATTCAGAATATATTTTTACGTAGTTTATGACAATAATGACAATATTTTTATTCTATTTACAGGTAACAGAGCCTGTTCCTCTACCATCAGTACTTTTTGCTACTACTGCGGTTATGTCGGCTGTACTCTTAATTTTTACTCCCGAAACTAAGAACTTGCCAATGTTTGATACCATTCAAGAAGTTGAGGCTTATAAATCCAAGATTACAACAAAATTTTAGGTTCAGTTATAGCATTGTAAAAAATTCTTCTTTGTTTTTGGTAATATTAACACGTTCACTGCGGGAAACAATTTCGAAGACTTTAAATCGATGCGTCTTAGGGTATGTAAGATCCGACATTCGACTTTTTGTTAGAGCGTTTGCGGGTCGAAAGGACCTGTTTGACATGCTCGACTAAAAAGGTTATCTGCATAGTTATGATAAATGTTGGTAATATTTTGAATTGTAATAGGTACCTAGTCATATAGTTGTTCTTGGTACAGTTAAGTTCGTAAGTAGATGCAGTCACTTAATACTATTAGAACATATGTGTAAAACTGACGGATCTTTTATGCCCGATATACGCACTGACAGAAAAAACTGTCGATAGAATTTTAGGGTTGCAGGGTAACAAAAAACATCGATATCGAGCAAAAAAATTATTTTTTAATTTCAGATCTATGTACATTGTATCATTCGCGGCAGAGAGATTTTTTACAATATTCACATAAAGTTTTGACTTTTTTCACTCTATTTGCGGTGTCTTTGCTGCTCAAAGTTTAACGTAATTTGTCATAGCACCCAGAACAATTTCGTTTCTTTGTTCCCATTTTTAAGCAATGACCTGTAGCCAAATCTGTATTAATTGTACAAGACACAGCGTTTGTTTTCGGTTAAACACGGAGAAACCTATCTTTTGTTCTTATCACGAGCACTGCACTAGATAAAATAGCCAATAATCTAGTGCGGTTATCGGGTCATTGGGCATCGGGTCACTAAGATCCTATACCGCACCAGACGTTATTTTTTCCTTTCAGTCGGTATAGGGCATAAAGGATCCGATGGCGTTTTTTTATAGGGACTGATTACTTTGAAAGAGGCAATTCCAAAACAGTAACTGTCTCACTCATACTCAGCTTATAACCTACTTAAACTTATCCCGCACCAGCGGTATGTCAAGTAATTTTTTCGCCGCACCGCAGGCTAGATGTGCATATGATATATTCGACCCGAAACCGCAGTGAACGTTTTAATTATTGACTTTTGAAATAAAAAACAGCTTGATTTATTTATTTTATTTATTTTTATTTTTTATTTGACTGGATGGCAAACGAGCAAGTGGGTCTCCTGATGGTAAGAGATCACCATCGCCCATAAACACCTGCAACACCAGGGGTATTGCAGATGCGTTGCCAACCTAGAGGCCTAAGATGGAATACCTCAAGTGCCAGTAATTTCACCGGCTGTCTTACTCAAAAAGAATGGTTTTATTCAAATAATATTTTGGTAAAAAATTCTTTTTTAATACAAGTTTTTTTTGCTGACTGTACTTTTGTTGATTGTACTTGCATTGTCACCCAAACTACATTTGCATACCAAATTTCAAGTCGATGCCATTAACCGTTGAAGAGTTCCGTCTTTCGGAGGCGATCCTGGCCGGACTACCAGGATCTCATCCAGATTAATGAACTGTCACGCAATTTACAAAAGTATGCCAAATTTAAAGACAAGCCGACTACTAAAAGTGGGTCAAATTTTACTTAAAAACTTACGTGATTTTCACTCATAATTAAAATACCACAAACGGGACTTTTTGATGGGGTGACAAAGTAAAATGACCAAGTGCAAGTTCAAGATACGAGTGCCGTTATTAATTATATTGTGATCAAATGCGGGTAGTTCAAAGGACTCACACTGCTAGGCAGACTTGACACCCCACACTTCAGTCTACTCGTGACCACGGCCACTGTAATGTGGTCGAAACGTCGACGTCGAAATATGTTTAGCTTGATAAGTAAGTCCCGTTTGTGATAAGTTTTAAGATGATATTTTAACTACAATTTAACTAGTCTTAATTAGGGTTTCGTACCCAAAGGGAACCTACGGAACCCTATTTCTGAGAATACACTGTCTCTATGTCTGTCGTTCCGTCTGTCACAGGGCTCTATCTCTTGAGCCGCGCGTAATATTTAGACACCTAAAAGTTTCACAGATTATGTATTACTGTGGCCGATATAATAACAAATACTAAAAGCAGAATAAAATAAATATTTAAGGGGGACTCCCAATCCCATTGAACAAACTTGTTATTTTTTGCCGTTTTTTTGCTAATGTTGTATAATAGATAATGGTACGAAACCCTTCTTGTGCGAGTCCGACTCGCACTTTGCCAGTTTTTATTGTGTCATATAGCATTGCGTATGCTCTGGTATTAATATCTTCCTCTTTCACTTCCATTACATCTGCTTTATGCCTAAGCGTAACTTTCGAGACAAAATGCTTACTTATCAGTACGATTTAAGAAATTAAGACGTATATAAACATTTTCGTTTCTCGCAATTATAATAAACAAAACCAATTTAGTTTTGTTTTATGTTTCCAATCAACTAATATATATATGAGCTATTCTTGTTGGTTTAAAAATATATATTCTTCTAAACACTACGCAATCTGCAATGGATAGGAAAGTTCGGACGCTATTATAGCTACGTGCCTACATTAAAAAAAATAAGGCTGTACTATGAACTTATTATAGAAGTTAAACTTACAAAAAGCACGACATAGGTTGAGATAGCACATCAGAAAATAATACTGTGTAGATAAATAAATGAAAATAGAAAACACGGGCTGATAAAAAATGGTTATAAAATTTTATAGGTGCTCCGACTCCCTTGCTAGGAACTCATAATCAAATTCAACGTGCGTCATTTCTGAGGAGGAAGATAGAATGACCAAACCGGTTATACAAAATAAATTAAAACTCATCATTTTGTATGCATTGTCTTACTCGTACTTCTATATTTTCCTTATTGTGAACATATGTATACCTATTGATTACCTTGAGATACACTGTGGCCTAGTGATCTAATAGTTTAGACTGTGTTTAGGTAATTATAAATTAAAGGCTTTGATTTGATGACGTGCCAATTTAAAACCGACATTATTGTTTGTCTCGTGTTCCTCATAGCAAATTAAAAATTATGGATTTATTTTTGGCAAGTCAACAATGCTTTTCACAAAGTCTTCTGTATTTCCAGATAAATACAATATAGGGCTCTTCAAGGCTAGTGAATAGGCTGTTACTGAATCAGTGAGATACACCTTTGGCCTCATCTGCACTTAACATCAGGTGAGAAAGGGGTCAATCACTGACAGTTTCATGTAAAAAAAAAACATTTTTCACAGCTGATTCTTCTCATTAAATATCATTTTATTTTAATAATAATTAGGCAAATGATTTAATCCATCATATTCCAAAGTATAAACGCACCTGATTTTATTTCAGCAGAAAGCTTAAATTTTACCTGAGATAAAGCTTGTTGTACTGTTAGACTTGTCAATTAGTGCCTGTTTGCTAATGTAGCTGATAATCTATCTATCGTTTTTTCTAAATATTTTAGGTACAGACGCAGCTTCACAATATAGTATCTAAAGATAGGAAAAATAAATATATTTTTACGTATGTATGTAGTCACAATATAATCTTATTGATGCCAACTTCATTGATAATATGGCTACGATGATTCGAGAATAAATTGAAACTAGTATTGCGCCAGCATTAGTTGAGCATAGTGCCTTCAACAATAACATAATTGACCTTAAAAATATTAAAACATTTTGAGTTGATAGCACAAATAACAAATTGAAGCAATTAAGTGTCTGTTTAATCAATTAACTAAATATAACAAATAAATTGAAAAATGACTAAAGTGTCCGCTGAAAATTTAGACAAGAATTCAAATAATGAAGTGTTTAGCCAGTTTCATGCTTTCGGAAGATTTCAAAGGATTCAATATTTTCTCATTTGTCTACCGTTAATTGTTGTTTCGATGATGAACGTGAATTATATTTTTGTTGCAGAAAATATCAATTTTAGGTAAGGATTGTAATGAAAATTCGCATTTAAAAACATCGCGTTCTAGCATTATATTTTTACAAAAAACAAAGAGGATATACGTCCTGAGTATGAGTTTACTAGACATCAAAATCATAAAAATGTTCATAGCTCACCTTGATTTGTAATTTAACAAATCCCCTTGCCATACGTCCCCTTCTTTTTTTTTTATTAAGAGCGGCCAAACGAACATCCCCAACTGGTTAGTGTCACCAAAAGGAAGCCGGCCATGGACACCCGAAACTCGAAGGGTATCCGTTGAAGGGGTCCGTTGCTGACCCTTTATGAGACTGATAGGCACTGATTTACTGATAGGTTAATTTTTAAAGATCTGTGTAATCGGGTAATGCATGTAAATTATTTTGACTGTTATATTACAGAACACAATTTATTGTACCGCGAGACTTATTTATACCAACAGTAATGTAACTCAAGCCAAGGTATTTCTAAATATAAATATCAATAAGTTCTTGTTTGTGTCATTAAAGTTGGAACAAACATCTGGCCCATGGTCAATATCATCAAATGATTATAAACTTTATTTTCAGATAAAAAATATTTATCCGATCGATTAAAGCGTGATTAAATAGTAAATAGTACATTATGATATGTGTGTGATGTGTGCAGAAGGAGCGGAAGCACAGAACAAGGTCTTGACAATATCAATGAAATTTCATTCTGCAGAAATTATCCAGAATTATAATATGGTGGTCTGCAGATAAAATATTGAGCGATCAAACCGTATTTAAAATGCATATTAAAAAACAACAATAAGCGTCGTCAATCGGAACTATGATTATAAACATTGTAACATTGCTGAATAAAATCTAATAGTGAATCAAAATGATCATGCAGTAAAGATGCAGTTGCAGTTCGCGTTCAAATTACGTTAGATGATCAATAACTGGAAGACGTGATGGCTAACACAGACTACGTACGCCTCTCTCTACGACAGAACTTACCAGATTCATAGGCCTGCCCTCTGATGTAATGTTAGATAATGACTTACAATATATGTCGTTTAAAAATCAAACTTGTAGTTTTGCTGAAGTGAATCGCTGCTTAGTTTTCGGAGTCACCTGCCGTCGGCAATGTGCGCAACCACTTTATACCACCACAGTTTTCGTATTTTGAAGATATTTGGAAAGCTAAAGTAAAGTTTACAAGACACCATTTAAATTAACGATATGTTAGGCTCATCCATTTATATGATATCCATTCCAGATAGCCATTTTAAATTATTGTTAAGTATGGATTTTTTTTAATTATTTTATACTTTTTTGATATTTCTGTGAAAATTATAGATTATGTGTTACACATATATTTGGAATAGTGTAATTATCAGCTTTCATGTGAAACTCCATAATTTTTCCGGACATTATGTTGAAATATCCTACTATTGTTCCTTCTCCACTTCAAAAATGTATGACAAACTTAACGATATCTCATATGCTGATTTCAATACAACCGCTTAGGCTACATAGGGTGGATATACTTGAAAAACCTTTTTATTTTGGCCTGGGGAAAATCCTTTATGGATGCAACCGGCCCGGGGAGGCCGGTGGCTATGTGGGATTATCGCCCCTGAATAGGGCGGTGTACCCACTAAAAACCCCAGGGTGTTTCTCTTCATCGCTGTTTTGCAGCCGGGCTGTGGGAACTGTGCAACCATGGTCCGGCAGCACGGCGGTCGTCGAGTAATTGGGCCCAACTTCAGGAGACCTGTCTCCTGTCTACACCGCTGTTGGTGCGCCGGGAGCCCAAACAGCGGGGAATGGGCATCTCCGTACCCGTCACCCTGTCCTTCTTACTTGAAAAAAAAAACTAGGCCTCAAGCAGTCGGGTAAAAAACAGCTAACTTACTTACAGCTACATACAGCTTTGATAACTAGTTAATTCTACAGACTAATTTTAATAAATTACATTTGTTTTAGATAATTTCGAGCTATTAAATAATGTTTACTGCCACAACGGTTACATATTTGAATATCTAAAAATAAAATACCTACCTACGGGTAAAATATCGATGTTCAAAATATTGAAAATAAAATGTCGACTGTATCGAAATATCGAAAATTAAAATAACGAAAGTTTGTAACGGGTATGGTCTGTAATATGAGGAAAAAATTAAAACGGTTCGTCCTCCTTAAACTGAATAACATTAGTTCAGCGACTTTTCAAAATAATGGAGTCTTTGAATTTTCCTTTTTTCATACAAATGAAATAATGCTATCAATGTACGCCATCCTAGAACACAACTGACGTAGCCTGTCACGCTACAAACATCAAGCATTTTGCTTTACATTGCTTCTTCGAATAAACTTAAGATTGTAATAAAAATTATTTTAAACTTATTATGTTTGAAATTCGCTGAACTAATGTTGTTGAGTTTGAGGAGTCTGATCTTTGTTTTAACTATTTGCTCATATTACAGGTTACACCCGTTATTGTCGAATGGTTAGATAACTTACGTCCAATATATCGAATCGAATTATATTATATACAAAAGTGGTATCGAAAGATATAAATATTGAAGTTCAGAGTATCGAATATCTTATGCGTGAACTATCACGTGAGAGGGTCAACGCGGAGCTCCTATTCCGCGCAGTTGAGGCTAAGGCAGAGTTTCGGCAAAATGATGAATTGGCAAAAATATTTGGTTCGGTTAGGTTAGAACTGTGACCACAACAACCAAAGAACTAGATTATGTAAAATAAATGTTATTAACTTATTAAGATAAAGGAGCAATAAATAAAACAGATTTTTACGTACGATATTTAAATTTTCGGCATTCAAATATGTTGACATTTATAACTTAGATATAATGGTTATCGACATTTTTAATATTTCAATATTTTAATCGCTCGACATTTAAATCTTAGACATTTTAACCATAGGTATAACAACTGTCGATATTGTGATACAATCGATATTTTAAGTTTCGATATTTTGAATATCGACATTTCAACCGTACGTATTTAAATTTTCGATATTCAAATATATAACCTGCCACAACACTTCCATAGCACGTTTACTGAGCACCAGGAGCTTTAACACTACTCTTGTTGATTATTACAAGCATTCTATTTTTTTTTTATATCCTATGAACTTGAACATCTAGGTTGATGCATTCGCAGAAACTGGCTCGAGGTTCATTTTATTCACTTTTTTTCTAATTATTACTTGTTATTATTATTTTATTCAATTGCTTCAAACTAGCAATTGGTGCAAATATATGTAATGAATTTGTCGAATCTGATTAAATGATTTGGACAACATTTTGTAATGTATGTACACAATGTATATTACAATGTATACACATAGTACAAAGTTTTGCATTTCAAGATAGAATTCATCATCGAAATTATTTTAACTAAAAATAATAACATTTCCTTTTTAATTGCTTAGGTGAAGAACGCTACATGCTACGTTATTTTATTTGTACAACAGATGTCGAGTACCAGATTGTGATACTCAGAATGCAACAGTTTCAATACCTGCATGGTGGCCACAATCCGAAGATACGAAGTGCTTCAGACCAGTTTTCAATGTAACAGAACCAAACACAACTTGCTCAATTCAAGCAGAAGTTGTATTTGTGGAGTGTGATGAATGGATCTATGAAAATAGAAACTCAGTTATTACAGAGGTAATTATTAATGTGCTTGTAGTGGAATCAATTGAACTGTGATGCGACGTAGTGTCCCCGCAGTAAAAGTCACGTGCGAGTGATTTTCCTGGTGAATATTTTCAATAGATATTCATTATGATTATGAAAAGATTCCACAGCGGGCGGGTGACGATTCCGCTGTTTAGACTTAACCTGCTTATACAATACTATTTTAATACACACATGTCAAAAGTTACTGTTATTCATACCGTCATTGTAAAAAAAACAAGTTTTTCCATCCCACAGCACTTCCGCCTTTTAAGCGATCTTTCTCGAGGTCTCTTTGAAATATCACATTAGTGTAATGTTTTTCATCGGCAACAAAAAAGCTGCAGCTAAGTGTCTTGATTTATTTTTGAAGTCTATAAATAGAGACGAGAATTAGTATAAATAGAGACGTGACAAAGGTCACGATTGCTCGCTTTGATAAATCACGTTAACGCAATCAGTGCCTGTAAATGTATCCTAATTATAGTCATTATAAATAATTATACGTCAGTATCTAGAATAAGGTACACAATCGAACTATCTATTTAAAGAAAAAAAACTGTACAATTTGATAATATCAGTGAACAGATATCATTTCTTCTTTTTCGGACTCCATACCAAATTAACAGAAAAGAAAAAGAACAGAGCCGTTACATACGAGTAATCACTTTATTAATCTGTCTGTTATGTTTTGATGTTCACATATAAATCACAATGACTCCTAGCTACACTACATCCACACATCTCATAATTGTATCTTGCCACTTCCAGTACGGATAGATAATTAATACAAATAAATAAATAAATACAAAATACCACAAACCTGTAATTGCATAAATAAAAGCGGTATCTATCTCCCATATAACAATTTTGTCACAAAAATGAATGTCAATAGGTTGGAGTGAATAAATGTATATATATACCCAGTAAAACTTTTAACCGAATGAGAGGGAACTAGGTTAAATTTTAATTCTCAGTTCAAGCTCAATCTTTCTGTTCCTGTTCCTTGCTTTGTATTATTGTTCGTCTATATAATATAGGACCAGAAAAAAAAAATTCGTGTAGAAGCTAGTTTTAAGTAGCATAAAATTAAGTATATGGATTTATGTTTATTTATTTTTAACCGACAAAAAAACGGAGGTTTCTCAAGTTGACGCAGTTATTCAGACGCATATATTATACGCATTACTTTTTAGTCCGATTTTGATTAAAAAAAAATATTGGATCCTTATACCTCAAAATTGGTTCCATAAAAAAAATAAAAAAAAACTTTTTAACAAAAAATTAAACCACCGATAAAACTGCACAGCAAAAAATAATAAACCTTTTTTATTCAATCCTTTTTTCATTTAATCTTAATCTAGACGCCAGCTTGAAGTCGGTGCCTCAGCACTAGCCAGCAGGAAGTGGACCTAGTTGTCTACCTGATGGGCTTATATTCTATCACTCCTTCTAGCTCGTGCTAAGGCACCGACTTCAAACTGGCGTCTAGATTAAGATTAAATAAAAAAAGGTTTATTATTTTGTGCTTTTCAGTTTTTTTATGTTGTCCACTACCGTCGGAAAAAATACTATTATTTGTCTTTTATTGGTTTTCAGCTGGACATTGGATGCCAGTCATGGAAGGCCTCTCTCATCGGTACCATACACAATGTCGGAATGCTATTTTCCATGTTTTTAATGGGATGGATAGCAGACAAGTAAATTCGGTGTAACAAAATAAAATTCTAGAAAAAAATAAAAAGCAAACTTTATTCATAATATTGTTACTGTTTTTTTAATTATGACATTGTAGTTTAATTTAATTTAATTTTAAATTATTTGCTTTAATTTAATTTGATTTAATTGGTATAATTTGTAATGATTTATGTAATGCTAATCTGATTTAATTAAAATAAATAATACTTAACTGTTTATTTTTTAGGTTTGGTAGAAAACCTACAATAATTGTATGCGCAGTCGGAGGAGCCGCTGGAATAAGTAAAATATTTTTAAATAGCTTTTACGCTTATTTGGGCGTTGAATTTTTAGAATCGTTCCTTGCATCTGGACTCTACACTGTGGCTATTGTTTGGAGTAAGTCACTCGTATGAACACTCCTTTGTATTTTTATTCGAATCGAGATCTGAAAAATTCCAAAAGATCTTTTTAATTTCAATTTGTACAACTAATTTACGAATTAATTTTATTTCTGCAGTGATTGAAGTGGGAGGAGAGACCAAAAGAGTCGCAGCTGGAGTTATATTCTCATACGCCATATATGTAGGCGAAGTTACATTCGCTTTTATAGCAATGGGCTTTCAGTATTGGAAAAGGCTTGTAATAGCAGCATACGCTCCTGCAATCCTATTCGCTGTCTATGCTATAGTATTAAGAGAAAGCACTAGATGGCAATTATTACGAGGAAAAGCAGTCGAGGCAAAAAGGACATTTAAAATAATAGCCAAGATTAACAAATGGAATATTCCTAATGACGCAATAGACGCTATAAAAGAAGAGGATTTAAGATTTAAATTAAATATAGCATCACAGAAAGAAAAGGAGACTGTGAGGGACATAATGAATTCAAAAGAAATAATGATTAGGCTTGCAGTTACCTCATTTTGCTTTTTTACTGCAAGTTTTGTGTATTATGGATTAGCTGTACAAGCTATATCCCTACCTGGCGACAAGTATTTAAATTTTGCTCTGACTTCGTTGACATCTTTTCCTGGAGATTTATTGGCATTTTTCACATTTTCAAAATACGGCAGAAGAATATCTTTACAAGGCGGTTTCATTTCTTGTGGCATTTTTATAACAGCACAAGCATTTGCTCCAGATTGTAAGTTCCATACTTTAGTATAATTTAATAATTGAAATTTTGTTTTTATTTATTTATTTAAGGATTCTGTTTTAGCAATTTCATGGTTAAAAGTGACGCTGTTTCTACTTGGAAAGTTGGGAACGGCGTTATGCTTCACTGGAATTTACACATATAGTTTAGAGCTGTTTCCTACAAGTGTTAGAGGCTCCCTCTTTGGTTTTTGCAACATGTTTGCAAGAATCGGTAGTATGCTGTCACCGCTCACTCCTTTACTGGTAAGTTAATCGCATTCGTGAATGATTTTCGTGTTATATTTATCTCGCGTTTTTTATTTTTTATACCATAATAAAATAATGATTCATTTTCAGGCAACGCAGCTCATGGTCCTGCCATCAATACTATTTGCTTCCACAGCTTTTACGGCTGCTTTACTTTTAAGTTTTACTCCCGAAACAAAAACATTACCGATGTTTGATACAATTCAAGAAGTTGAGGTTTACAAATCCAAACTTGTAACAAGGTTTTAAGTAATACCTATTTCATTTGTTTGCTTCGATTGAAATTAAACTCATGAAGCATTAAATGCGTTATTTTATTTGAAGTCTGTTATAAACCATTCGGTTTCCGGTTTCGCTTTTTGATCATAATCTTCTCAATTTACTATACTACAAAAGACCACGGGAAAGGCCACAAGAGTAATGCAAAGATGATATCATAAAAGTGGCGGGCAGAAACTGGACCCTTACTGCCCAGAACAGGGAGAAATGGAAAGATTGATTGAAGAGGCAATAAATTGCCATAAAAAAACATTTATAACACAAGCTTTTTGCTGACTGTACTTGCTTGCTACATTTCCTTACCAAATTTTAAGTCGACGCCATGAACCGTTGAGAAGTTCCGTACTGACCTGCACAGACCCTCCACACCACCCACCACCACTCGAACCACCAGACCACTACCCGAATGGTGGTGGCCGGACCACCAGAATTTCACTACCAGATTAATGTATTGTCTTGTCACTACCTATTTGTACCAGATTTACACAAGTGCCAAATTGCAAATCAATGAGGGCTATCGCGTATGAATTCGCCACTAGAGGCGCTAGTGTAGCGTGAGGTCTCCGAAATGTCAAATTTCATAGTTTTTGGGTGAGCTACGCGAGTTTATTTATAATTAGAATAATTTTGTGAATATTTTGCATTACCTGTAATTAATTATGGCAATTATGCGTTACGGGGCAATTAATGTCTGTGTTTTGAGACAGTTTTGTCTTTCGGAATCTTTTGTCCTTTTTTTTCGAACAAAACGGGACTACGCAACACTGTGGTTGCTGGATATTTTTATGATACGGTTTTAAGGAGTATTAAATATGATTTTAATCTAAACTTTGTTTTCACGTAATAACAGACTTCGAAAGCCACACTTAAAAACCTCACGCAACAGTGGCGCCATCTATAAAGACAAAAAACGATAGCCCTCATTCTACCACTGGAAGTGGGTCAAATTTAAATTGCAAGATTTGACCTGTTCATACATACATACACATACATTGCAAGATAAATATATACTTAAACAAAGATTATTAACTCGGTACTTAAAAAACACTAATGATATTTTGTTTTATAATAAACAGTTTATATTTTAAATAAAAGCTTTTAACAATAGTAATTTATTTATTATTTATTTATTTGTAAAAACCTAAACAGCATAAGTTACAGTTTCACACCAAATTACTGAGTGAGACAAAAAAAAGCAAGTAATTATATGAGGACGGACGTGCATCCATCATCTCACTCACAGAACTTCAAACATTTTTCGCACACTTCTCCAACAACCAGCCAATACATCACAGTAATGATTCATTATAAAGAGTATGCTAAACGGCACATCACTATTTTCTAAATGTTCCATTTTACGTAAAAGATAAATCCGAACATCCAAACTTCCAAAGTAATGTAACGGTTTTTTTTATTTTGATTAATTAAGTTTTTTTTTATCCATGAAACTTGGAATAAGTGAATTAAAAATCTTAAATGAAAAAAGGAAGACGCAGATCCCATCAGTTTTTTATTACAATATTGTTAGCTGAAATTTATAACTGTAATAATTACAAAACTAAATCTGCGTAGGCAGGACTGTCTCACTTCAATTGACGTTTTGTTGCTTATCCCCCCCCTCGCTTGAAGTCGCTTGTTGTCCTCCAATTTTCCAATTTTTTACCACCTTTTCAGTATTCGTACTCGCGGCATTTGGGAAAATAATCAAAATTAAGCTCAATCCGTACTTGAGAGAAAAACTTTCTCAGGTATTAAAGTTGTACCAATTTGAAAAATGTCAGGGTATGAAGTGAAAACGTGTAACAGTAAAAAGGTAAAAGATACAACTAGCAACATGTTTTTACAATAAGCACTGTTTCTTTATATATAATTACGATTTCAGGGCAAGGCGATGTTTGCGACTAAAAACTACGAAGCAGGAGATATTATTCTGGAAGAAGACCCTTTAGTGTCTTGTCAATTTGCGTGGAATGCTGCTTACAAATATATAGCATGTGACCACTGTATGAGGTTAGGTGGTAGATTATACGCTGCGAACTTTCATCTTGACCTTGACAAATGCTGATTTACTAGTTCATAAAGAAGAAATTATTAAATCGCTCATTATTTTTTAATTCTTTTTTTCAAAGCAATAGCTACTGCTTTCTTTCATATGTTACTAAAAATATTTATTCCACATTTAAGGCCTCTTGAAACTCCAGAGCAGAACGTAAGACGTCTATCAGCTAACCCAGACTTTGTGTTGCCGCATCCTGACTGCTTCGACATGTGCCTCGACAATATTACCAGCTGTGAACACTGTGGAGTCTACTATTGTTCAGAGAGCTGTCGGCAACAAGCTTATTCAAAGTACCACAGGACAATATGTTATGATCCTAATGACCTGCAACACCCTATCGTTGTTCTGCTGGAGGCCTGGAAGTGAGTATCTTTATCGTTTGCATTCCCTTAGAGTTGAAAAATCTTCTTTGCAAAAAAACACAAATCATTAATTCTTTAATCTTGATTTTCCACATAATCTTAATTTTCATTTTATACATTTTATGTATAGTTTTTCATGAAACGGCACACACCCTGAGAAACAGTGTGGGTTGATACCTTCTTCAGCTGCTGTGTAAAGAGTGAATTCCACCTTTCAAATTGTTTATAAATAGTAAATTAAGAAACTAACGGAGAATTGTAAATGTTAAAAAACTAGTTTTTCTGTTAAATTATTACAATAATGATATTGATTTGTCTGATACAGAAGACCATAGTTTTTAACATATTTACAGCATATAATTTCTAAGTCTATTTTTTATGTTTATTTCTGTGAAATAAAGTAAAATTTAACACATTCGAGTAAATCATCCTCTCAGTCCTGTTTATTCTGCTACTAAATATGTTCTATTGTGAATTTCAAATATAATTTTGGACCTAAATTATAAAAAACCCTTGAGGTGTAAGCCAGGGGTCCATGGATGTGGTAAGATAGTGGTTAGTAGGTTTCACCTAAAGCCCCGGTATATGTAGGCTAGCACAGAACTTCTTATCCCATTTGGATTTTGCAATATCTCCCTTCCACTGCATAAAGCCCAAGCCCTAAAGCAATGTTCTAAGAGGAGGTCTGTGCCCAGCAGTGGGACGTATATAGGCTGGGATGGATGGGATCGACTGCATAAAGACTAAAACAAAAAAAATGATTGAAAAATACAAATGTATGGCATGATTTACAATAGGGTTCCAAAACTAGGCTGCCTGTAATGTGAGAAACTTTTATAATGTCTCTGTGACCATACAAACGCACTTACCTTGCATTCCAGGCCTCTCCACTACCCACCAGAAACCACTAGCATTATGCTCCTCGTTCGGATACTGGCATTCATCCAGCAGAGTCCCAACCCTGGTTCAGCCATCGCCACCATCAAGCAGTTCTGCCATCGCACTATGAATGAGGATGAGGAGATCTTGCACAAGCTTCTCGGAGAACAGTTTGGAGATCAGTTAAATATGCTGCGGGAACTTACAGCAAATGTTGTGAATGGAGACAGTGTGCAAGAGGTAATGTCTAATGTAATAAATGGGTATACTACATAAATAATACGAAAAACGAAATTCCGAAACCCATTCCGATTTTTATAATTCCGAATGTTTTAAAACTCCTAATATGACTATTCCGATTCTTCATAAATCCGATTTTTATAAACCCGAAAATTAAAAATAAATACCTAATGTTTAAAAGTACGATTTTCAAAATTCCGAATTTTAATAAACCAAACAATAAGAAGTCCGACTCAATAATAATCCAAAATGTCAAAAATACGAATTCCGATTACTAAACTAGCGATTTTCAAAATTCCGAATATCATTACACCGATCAATAATAAATCCCGACTTTTTAACTTAAGCTATGTAGGTTAGATTGTCCTAAAACAGTATTTACTGTTATTGATTTTCAGCAATGTGATGTGACACAAGGTCGTCGGAGCTCCGCTTTGCGGAGCTCCTATTCCGCGCAGTTATGGCGCTTCGCGGCTTGTCGCAATTCTAACCCAACCTAACCTAACCTAAGTAAGCAAGTCAAGTTATCTAAATTGATTGATAATAATTCGAGATTCAAAATCAAGATTCCGATTATTAAAGCCACGAAGTTTATTTAGCCGAATGTCATATTTCCGAATGAGCGATGTTATTTCGGAAAATTGATAATCGGAATACTGTACTTCGGGCCAATAACATTTCATGCTTTTAATTCTTCGGAGTTTTAAAAATCGGATACTTATTATAAAAATTGATATTTTGAAATTCTAAAAAATAAATTTCGTTTTTTTAAGTAATCGGAATTATATGTCTTAGGAATTGTGAAAATCGGAGTTTTGAAAATCGGAATTAGCAAATTCGGAATAAAATATTTCGGACTATTTGGGTGTTCCTGTAATAAATATTATATGAAATTTTTCATTTTTATACAAAATTTGCTGATCGTGCTTGCATTATCATCCTGTTTACATATCCATACAAATTTCAAGCCAATCCATTCATTAAAATTGGATGAGATTGAACTTACTAGATTTTAAAGCAACTTATGTAACGAACATTGCAAGTAAAAGCTTGTAAAATCGACTTCCCAGAAGAATTTGCCGAAAAATTAAAATCACCGACATAGCTCGAATAATATGCAAGTTGAAGTGGCAACGGGCAGGCCACATTGCTGCAAGAACAGATGTCCTTGGCGGTTGATACGAGTGGGAAGTTGTTGGTCAGTGTGGTATTCTAAGACGTCTTGTTCAGGACAGGACGTCTTCCAACTGATGAGGAATATGAAAGAGGATTCCTAATTTAAAGATTCCGTAATCAATTTCCAGTTCCTTACACCAGAAGGATTCTGCAGCCTCATGGCGCTTGTTGGAACAAACGGACAGGGTATTGGCACCAGTCCGCTTGCTATGTGGGTCAACTCAGTTGTGGAACTGACTCTATCTGACGACGAGCGGAAACAGCTAGATGTGTTCCTGACCAGGATGTATGATAAGGTGCAGGAAGGTAGGTACCGCTAAAATTATAAAACTTAGGCTGGCTACAGAACTACTGATTCCGATGTGTTCTATCAGGAATAGAACAGAAGCGAATTGAAATTGGAAGTCTAGAATGCAATATAAAATGTATCACTCACTACTCATGTACAGTTTTGTACAAACAAAACAGTACAAACAATCAACGGCATCGCCGATCGGAAGATGTTACCCGGTCAGTATTAGTGTGAAGATGACCCTGGATTTAGTTCTGTTCTTGCAGACCACAACAAAATCGGTATAGTGCTAGCGGTACACCCTGAAATTCAGTAAAAAGCTGCACATGGTGTTAAAAGCATGAAAATCGGAACGATTGATCTTTAGGCTGTCCGAATTAATTTGACCCGTAGCACGAAAAGCAAGCAAAAAGGAGAGGAGTTATTACGTCATCCTTTTTTTGTACAGGAGAAAAAATGTTTTGTTCTGAAACCTATGTTGTGATGTGTGAATGTGTCCTATCTAATGAAAGGGCTTACTTAGCTGATTCTAAAAATATATCACATTATTATATTTCAGTCAGTTGTTTTAAATTAAAATAAAAATCATTTTCAAAACATACCAAGTTTAGGCTCTTCCAGATGCGATACGCTTAAATCATTATTTGTAAAATATACCTAAAATGATACTTTATGTATAGCCTCATATCCAACCCCAAGAAAGCAATTTTGAAAATATTTACATTTAGCGCGTGCGTGAGTGACTGAGCGCGCCGCCGGCCGCCGAGCGAGCAAGAAAGGGAAGTAGGTAGGGAGCGGCAAAATATTAGAAAAGAATACACAATACAATACAATACAAAGACTCTTTATTGTACACCAGAAATAGTAAGCGATACAGAAAACAGATACACAGAGAAAATTACAAGGTAAGCAATAAGCGGCCTTATTGCTTAAGAGCGATCTCTTCCAGGCAACCTTTTTTACAGAAAGAAGGAAGGACTAGTTTACAACAGGTGGTGCATCAAAAATAGATCAGAAAATTAAAACGTAACAGAAATACATCTACGAATACATACATAATTATTATTATAATATACTAAAATATATATTCATCATCCCAGCCTATATAGGTCCCACTGCTGGGCACAGACCTCCTCTCAGAACAAGAGGGCTTGGGCCATAGTTCCCACGCGGGCCCAGTGCGGATTGGGAACTTCACACGCACCATTGAATTGCTTTGCAGTTTTGTGCAGGTTTCCTCACGATGTTTTCCTTCACCGCAAAGCTCGTGGTAAATATCAAATGTAATTCCGCACATGAATTTCGAAAAACTCAGAGGTGCGAGCCGGGGTTTGAACCCACGCGACCCTCTGCTTGAGAGGCGATCTTAGGTCAAACCAATAGGCCACCACGGCTTACAAAATATTATGATGTGATATATTTTTAGAATCGGCTTAGTAAGCCCTTTTGTTAGATACCACACATGATAGGTTACAGAAAAAAAAATTTTGTTCATTTCCCCTAGTTTTTTTCGTGCTACGGGTCAAATTGATTCGTATGGCTTAAAGATCAATCGTTCCGATTTTTATGCTTTTAACACCATTTGCAGCATTTTTTGGCGTAACGCTAGCACCAGTTAGGTCTGTGGTAGGCCTTACACGTGGAATTCAGAGCTAAAACAAATCACTGACGCTGCGGAGGTTGCTCCCATAAACCCAAGAAAATAAATCTGATAGTGTGAAATTATACTATTTATACTGTTCATACTCACAATCACTTGAAAAACGCCAACCTTTTCTTAGCGATGCTTTATTGGCTTACCTGATTTTATTTCTTGGCTATAATTTTTGCAAGTTAATGTCACCCATTAGAAATGAATACAATTTGACTTGCAAATTTATAATTAATGGCAACTTGTCTTACATGCAAAGTCTTCTTAAAATAAAACCTATGACCACTTTCAGCTATCAATACAATTAATTTCTATTACAATACTAGCTGTTGTGTTGACTGCAACTCACATCTGCTAAGAATTAATAGTTTATTGCTATTTTTCACATTTATAATATTAGTATGGATTATTATAATCAAAAGCTGACTGCAGAGATTAATGTTGGCCAGTTTTTATCAAAGAAGAGGGACCGCCTCAGTCTAATTTATTAAGAATTTGCTGAATATATTCATTGTTCAATCCAAAATACTCAACATTACACTAATTATATTGTTGCTCTCTCTCCAGAATCCGGTACGTTCCTGAACACAGAAGGTTCTGGATTATTCCAGTTGCAGAGCGCGTGTAACCACAGTTGCTCCCCCAATGCCGAGTCATCTTTCCCTTTCGGCAACCATCGGATACAGCTGAAAGCTGTGAAGTCCATCCGAATTGGAGACGAGATCTGTATAAGCTATTTAGATGAGTGTTTCCTGCAACGATCCAGGCATTCTAGGCAGAAAGTAAGTTCAATCAAAATAATCTATTTACTACTAGCTGTGGCCCGCGGCTTCGCTCCCGTTTTAATTTTTGTTTCATAAAAACCTTCTCTTGATAATAACAAACGATACAAAAAAAGAATTAGCGAAATCGGTCCAGCCATTCCCGAGTTTTGCGCTTAGCAACACATTTTACGATTCATTTTTATTTATATAGATTTTACACCATGGCTTACAATGTAAAATAGCTTTAGAGAAATGTAATCCACTTTTTGAAACTAAAAACACTTGTCAGATAGTGATGGGCGCTAACATGTTTGTCGTTATGGCTAGTTTTTATTTCAGTCTTACATGTGAAACATATTAAAAAACCAAACGGAGTTTGTGTGAATAAATATTATCTTACACTGTCTGTCTTCTAAGTTGTTACACTCCTGAAGCATTCGGCTTCCACCTTGAACCTGTGGCTTTAACTAGGTCATCTATCTATCTCGTTGGTGGACGTCCTACATCTTACACTACTCTAACTCCATAACATAACTACTGTTAGCTATGCAATTTTCTTTATCTGTATATAAACATTACACACTATTGCGGATATTCGCGCATAACTACCAAGACCCCTTTATTTTATAATTCCAGGAGCTTGCCCAAAACTACCTGTTCATCTGTGAGTGCCACCGCTGCCTCTCAGAGTCCTCACAGCCAGAGTACACCAGTGAGGAGGAAATGAGCGACGAAGAGGATGCAGACGACTGATGTTCCAACCTTTTGGCCTTCTGCTTGCTGGGCCTGTGAACAAAAGACATTCACTGCCGCACTGAAGACGAAGTTTTTATCCTGCGTCTCTTGTGCACTTGTGGCCAGTCTCATTAGAGATCTAGGGACGACAACAAACTTAGAGATATAGTAAATAATTTATTTCCATCGGCAAAATTCGCATCTCAATCGGAACGATGGCACCCAAAGTGTCAATCGATTACATATTGTATTAAAGTAAGTGACTTGAGTGAGAGCACAATGAATATGAACGTTTCCGACTGATACCATGGAAAACCATTATGAACAGTCGAGTACATAAACTTGTGAGCAAAAATTTGATCAAAAATATCTGAACACGCTTCTACGCCGTTAACAATAGAGTCGTCGTGTTCAGCTATTTTTGATCAAATTTTTGCTCACAAGTTTATGAACTTGACTGTACTATAACTGTAGTATTTCTTAATATATTAGAGAGGATTTTCTGAAGCAAAAAAAGGAAAGCATTTATAATCCATTTAATTGAAGATCTTGAGTGCGGCTGTTAAAGATAAAGTGATGTGAAAGTGACATAGGACTTACTGTCAGCTTGCGGGCAAGTTATGAAGACAATTTCGTTCATACATAATAAAGTATGATTTTAATTAAATAATTACTTGTTCAACCTTTCATGTTTTAGCAATTTTGAGTATTGAAGACCTAGATTATAGTTAATAGTCGTAAGATTCAAGAAGTCTTGATCTGTCAATTGGAGCAAGGCGTTAATATAATTACGTGTAATAAAAACACGGAAAGCTAATTCTACTAATGTTATAAATGCGACAATTTAAAGCGCTAGATTGAATCGTGAAGACCACGCGAGCAAATCCGCGGGTAAAAGCTGGTCTAAAATATTTTAAGTCTGCCAATAATTTACTATTGTAGGTATACTAAACTTGTTGCATTTTTTTTGTCACAAAGCATATAGACGGAAGGGAGTTGCCTTCAACTATACTTAATGCCATTGAGTATGTATGACGCACACTTAAAAAAAGTTCCTAAAAATACATACCAAAACATTTTTCATGAAAGTGGCCACTTTGGCAGCTCCCATACGATTTTATTGCTACTTTAGTAGTTATAATAGATATTTATGGTAGGACCAAACTTCTAGCTTTCTCTTAACAATGTAGAAGAAATGTAAATACCTAAGGTGATTGAATGCAATAATGTAGATTATTCTCGTAAAATGAATGAAACTTTTTTGGCAATAACAAAATCTGAAACTTACAGTATTTTATGATATTTTTATTGTGTCAAATGTAAATAATAGTGACATTGTTAAAAAGTTATGTGAAATACGAAATTTTACAATTGACTAAAACTGTTCGCAGAGTCGATAAAATCAGGGTTCTTAACTCATATTGACGACCGGATGGCCAAGTGGTTAGAGAACCTGACTACGAAGCTTGAGGTCCCGGCTTCGATTCCCGGCCGGAGCAGATATTTGTATGAAAAATATTAATGTTTGTTTTCGGGTCTTGAATGTTTAATATGTATTTAAGTATATATTTATCTATATAAGTATGTTTCTCCATTTCATAGTATCCATAGTACAAGCGTTGCTTAGTTTGGTGATATTTCAATTGGAGTCAAGTGCCCGATGATATTTTATTGTTATTTATAAATGTGACCCCCTAATTTTTTTTTATAAAAAAACTATATTTTTGTTTATAGATTTTTATTATTGAGTAGCCTGTCCCATTGCCAGTCAAAGGTCCACACCGCTTTTATGCCTTTCATCCCATTCTTGTACCAAAATGGGTTTAAACAACTTATAACAATTTATTTATTGTTATTAGATTGTTATGTGTATTCCCCTTCATGAGTGAAACATCGTGTAGATTTAAAAAAATGTTGACTGAGCAAGCGTCAAGCCGCCCACGTGTCTTGTGTTTGACAACATCTGAGTGCCCGGTACCACGAAACTCAGTGAATGTGGTGATAAGTGACGCCCGTCATACAGTTTGCAATAATTAAGCGACAGTGGCTATTCCGAGATGTTATCGTAATATTTATCAACTCTGCGATGCGTACAGACTTTAGTCGTTGGATTTCCCGAAAGGTTTGGACGCTATTTTTGGGACAGGTTTGACGTTCAATCTAACCGATATTACGATAAATCTTTATTTTTAGAAAAAAAGAAACGTTGTGTTAAAAAGATATGTTTTTTGTACTCTGTTGTTTTACTCTATATATACAAAATCGATATAATTTAGAATTTATAAATCGAAATTGTTGGAATGGAATGGAAATAGGATCGTAATGTCTCCCCAAAAGTTTCGACGCGGAAACGGCTTTAGCTTTTAATTTTTTTTTATGTCCATGCAATAAGAACGAAAAGGCGTCGGTCGGATCGGACGGGTACACGTGTTTTTCGCCCTTATTGCGTGGACATAAAGCTATGATTGGTTTTTTGGAGTCTTTTTGTATTTTTTATTTCAACTCCAAATTTGTTACTTTTACGGGTATCCCGTGAAACCATATCGAAAATACAAACTGAGACATGGATGCACAGAAACACCAGTGTAGTGCAGTGGTGTAGGGGTTATAGCACGCAGCACGGATTGCTGAGGACCTGGGTTCGATTCCCAGTGCTGGTCTCTTTTTCTGGTTTTCTGTGCATCCATGTCTCAGTTTGTATTTTCGATATGGACATAAATCGTTTTTTGGTCGGCTGAAGCTGATGCCGTGTTGGTAGATGTGGCGTGACCCTTATAGTGACGACAGCGTACTGGAAGGTGAAGTATTGGTAGGCCTGCAAAGTGGACGGACGACCTGAGCCCTTATTGTCTAACACACTTGGAATCATAATCGGTTTCACCACTCCGTTCTGTCACACGGTCTAAGACGAGGGTAGAAAGAGACGGTGAATGCGATAACGAACGTCAGCGCTTTCTTAGACAATAGTAATACGGCCTCTGGTAAAGATCGACAAAATCGATCGCCGCGGACATCCTAGGTGAAGGTTTATGTCCAGTCCAGCAGTGGACGTCTTCAGGGAGATATATAATGACAGTGAACTCGATTTTTACATTTTTACAATTGTAATATTGAATATTTTCTGAGAATCAAAAACGATTCATGTAAAGTTGCAACGAAAGAAGAACTTATTTGAAATAGCTGTGATTAGTAACGGCCTAGATATCTAAATACTTTAGCGAGATGAACAGGTAGACGGTCCAATTATTAGTAAGACGCCATTTTGGTAGAATTAAAGCGGTTAATACCTAAATGTGAACGTCGATATGTGTTTACCTTCAATAGTTTTCTATATGTTAGTGAAAAATGTAACGTTTTAAATGTGCGAATGTTGACTAAATCTTCGGGCATTAGGAAGTCTAAAATACAATAAAATATCGAGCTAAAATCTCAAGATAATAATGCAAACATTTTACCTACAGTTCTCAAGTATCCTTTCAGCCAATCTATCAAAAATATATCCACAAACTTGTGGTCTGTTATATACAAGTTGCATGGTAAGATGTTTTTGAATGTTTGGTTGGTTAAATCAATGTTGAAGAATTAGAACAAGTATTATAGAATACATCGAAAATGAATTTTTTCGGCAATGCACTGTTTTCAAATGAGACTGATCTAGATCAAGAGTATACCAACTCAAAATAATACCCTTTTGATTTAAACTTCATTCAATTTCTGTAAGGTATATAATTAAAATCGCGGATTGGCGAACAGGGCAATCGTCCGGGGCCTCGCTCTTGCAAGGGCCTCGCGCAACAACCCAAGCAAATTTAAACTACGGAACCCTAAAAACAGTTTTTTAAAACTAAATTTTCGCATCACATACTTTTCACGAAGGACAAAAGGCCGCCGCTGATCATGGATTATTACATTAACGTTTTCGAGTCTAGTCTCTTATTTGAATAGCCAAAGGTATCACGTTGCTGATATCTTGCCTATCAACTCTGTATTAGGTCCCCTTTTATGATAGCACTTCACCTTTTCGATCTTTGCATCTCCGTCGTTGACAAATATGAAACGCGTGAAGTGGTACCATTAAATAGTACATTGTGTCTTAAGGGCGGTAAATAAGGAATTACGAACGAGAGTCTATTAGAAGCCCGAAGTCGAAGACTGAGGGCTTTAATGAGTCGATGTTCGTAATTCTAGTACCGCCCGTGCGACATACAATGTTTTTCATCACATTTGCGAGTAAAATTTTATATTTGTAAAAGAAAAACTTTAATTGTTCCAAATATTGGCGATACCTTAGGCTGTGCTCTTGGTAGCGCCGCCCTCTACCTCCCCCTCCCGCAGCATGCGCCGCAGCGTGCGTGTGCATGTAGACCATGTAGTAGTCCTGCTGCAGGAGCGCGCGCACGGCCACGCGGCACGGCGCAGCAGTACAAGTACGCACATTGACTCATTTACCGACCTTGGGCTTCATGACAAGAAAATGTGTACGCGCAATGACTCATTTACCGACCACGGGTTTCATGACAAGCACATTAAGGCCGAGGGTTATTTGGAGGGTTGCAACCAAGGTAGCCTGCATGTTATGACACTGTTTACGAGCAAGTGTGATGAAAAAAATATTACTGTATCGCGACTGTCGAATTAAGAGTCAATGTAGTTTTTCTTAAAAGTTCATATATACTTATCTTGAAACTTATGATTCTTGTGATGTAAAGTTATATTCAGACTTCATAGATTTTTAGAATACTTGAATAAACTTGAATTACTTAATTGTACTAGTTACTAAAGTATAGCAGTTACTCGTTAAGTAAATAGACCTAAATCTAGCTTCAGATGGTTAAATCTTGAACATCGAGGTATTTATTTACATACAGTACAACCCAGAAATAATATGATAAAGTAGCGCTAGCGCTTTGAAGGTTAAAGTAACCAACTTAAAAAAGTTTGAAGTTGTCATTTCATTGTTCAATATCTCAAAAACGGCTGAACCGATTTTTATAAAACATAGCCAAGAGTAGCCGTAAAGAAACGCGCGTTCACGTAGAAAACTGCATCAAAATCGGTCCATCCGTTTGAGAGCTGCGATGCCATAGACAGACAGACGTTGACGTCAAATTTAAATCACCTTTAGAGCCAGTCCAGACGGAGCGTATTGCGCGCGCGCGCGCGTAGACACTCGCGCGCTCCCGAGGTACCAGAGCTACATACACCCCGTACCTACAGATGCCCTCGCGATGGAATAGCGCGAGAGCATCTGGACGGGGTGTATGTAGCTCTAGTACCTACCTCGCTCGGAACACGCAACGCACGTTGTTTATAATGGCCCAAGCCCTCTTGTTCTGAGAGGAGGTCTGTGCCCAGCAGTGGGACGTATATAGGCTGGGATGATGATGATGATGATGTTGTTTATAAAACGTAGTGGTCTAGCAGTTTAACCTATTACCTCTTAAGCAAAGGGTGGGTTCAAATTCGGATTCGCACCTATGAGTTTTTCGGATAACATTCTAAATTTATGATGAGCATTACGATGAAAGATAAACATAGTAAGAAAACCTGTACACAGCAGCGAAGGAATCTAATGGTATCTATGTGTGAAATTCTCAATCCGCACTGGGTTCGTGTAGGAACTACGGGCCAAGCCCTCTTATTCTGAGAGGAGGTTTGTTCTCTGTAGTGGGACGCACGACTGAGATGATCTAAATACTTTATTATTCATAAACATGTACCTAATGTTAAATAATAATATGTAATGTGTAATATAAGCAAATCAATTTAATCTTAATCAGGGTACTTATTTGTGCCAAATGTATACTTAAATGTTACGTCGCTTGTGTTTACTTGTAGATGTTTTTAAAATGCTTGTCAATTAATATGTGATTGCCATTTCTTATTTTTATGATGCAAGGTGCAAGGTTCTCGCAATTACACACTTATGTGTAGAAGTACCTATATTATTATGTAAGACATGACGTGTGTATTTTTTATATAAAGGCATTGTTTTACGTTATATATTTAAGAACGCTTTATTTGGAAAATATAAACGGCGGCTTCAGTTGCTTTTGTTATGTTTGTAAACATATTAAATAAATATCTAGAACTAATTGAAGTCTTTGATACGAAAATTCCTATGATTAGCTTTCAAATAGAGTTAGTACTTGGAGTTGATTACTTGGATTTGTAAGTATTTACAAAGCTGTTTACTATTTGAAATTCCCAGAATCCACCCTCAGCAAAATTAGTAGCGACATGATTGATCGAACAAATCGTAATTAATTAAAGTCAAGTTGAAAACAAGCTTCAATTTGTTTGAGAGCGAGTGAGGTCAGTCTGAGGAGGTTCGAGTGCTACAATTAATTGCCCTCCAGAAAACAAGTATTGGAAATCGTAAGTTGTTTCACTATAATTCTCGTTATTGTGGTCGAGATCAATTGAGAGTATCGTTTAAGGGTCTACTCAGAGTTGCTACGCAAATAAGTATTAAGCTCGAAATGTTTGCTTTAGTAACAAAATGATAACGAAGGCACTTAGCCAGCCAAATAAGATTTGTACAGAACACGTAATTCGATTTACCGAAATAATGTAAACGGGCAAACGGCAAAAACTTAAAGAAGATTGAATTGTCAAAACAAACAGGGTTTTGCTGGGGAAACATCCTAAAGCACTTTAACGTTATTATCCCGAGACATCAAGTCACATTAAATTGTTTATTCATTTTGCTCTTGCGGGGTCACGGGCGGAATTCCTGCAATGTCTTTGATCTGAGGCGAGCGAGAAAAAAAATGGACGGAAATGCACTTCAACTGTCTTCATAAAAGGGGGAAAATATAATTTATTCAAGAGATAATTTTCTCCCCCCTTTTAAGGACAGACGTCGTTTGCGATAGGGCGGCGCGAATGGATGTTTACTAGACATGGGTAATCTCAACTCCGCGAAGTGATCTGACTCACTAGATCCAGCTCCGGTGTCGGTACCGAATCCGCTTATTGAATCCGACTCCTTTATTGACTCCGGTTCTTTCGAGCGATTATTAATTTATCTATGGCCGATCCGCCCCGGCTCGGATCGGTCGGTCGGTGTCGGTACGGTACTGCGGTGCCCCACCCGCTGACTGAACTGAAGTACAGATTCGTGAGAAAGAGAAAGATTCGTTCGTTAGTCCAAGTCCGAGTACCGAACCGGACCGACCAACCAAACATAGATAATAAGATCCAAGTCCAAGATCCGATCCGCAGGGCTACTGCTGCTACGAACCGAACCGAACCGAACCGACCAACCAAACATAGATAATAAGATCCAAGTCCAAGATCCGATCCGCAGGGCTACTACGAAACTCCAAAATCGAAGTTCGTGTCGTGCGGTCCCTCTGACACTTATACTATTTAATACGAGAGCGAGAGGGACGGTACGATACGAACTTCGAGTTTCATAGTAGCCCTGCCGATCCGATCCGAGCCGAGCGAGAGCGAAAGCAGGCGGACGGAGCGAGTCAGTGTGAGTGAGCGTGACGGCGATCACGAGCGAGGCGAGCCGCTCGATCCAGTCGGAGTTAGTAACTCCGGAGTCAATAAGATTTGAAAGGAGTCATTAAGGGATTCGGATCCGCTTGAGGATCTGACTCTTTTGAATCTTCAGATCCGGATTTACCCACCTCTAATGTTTACTGAGCTAGCTCTCAACGCGACTTTGTCTTTCCCCTGCCTTGTAAACTTGTTTTTTTATAGTTTCCGTTGCTACTTCAAAAATATTCGACTTTTTGTGTGAAAGCATGCCCTTTGTTGGGAAGAGTGTCTCGAAATTCACGCAAGACAGCACAGAACTAACAATAGATGCCCCGTCGTGAATTTTCCGGAGTTTGAAACGTATGATGCGAAGGGACACAACAGGCAGCAGAGTTTACGGAAGTTTTATCGCTGTTCGAAAACCTGCATCAATCTATGCTATAACTTATAATGACTATGAATCTATGGCTCAATTGAATAACAAAGTACAACCACTTGCTCGTTTGCCATCCAGTCGAATAAAAAAAAAACCTAATACTATCAGTGAATTTCAATACAAAATCGCTAATACTACTTACTTGTACTTTGTTATGCAATCGGGCTCTGTTAGTACGTTAGGTAGTGTACCTACATTTTTGTGTGTGCCAGAAAATTGATTCTATGAAACTACCTTTTTCAATTTATGGACTAAACGGCCACCATCTATTTCGAAATGTGTAATCCGAAGTTGGTTAAGTAGCTATCATATTTAATTTTATCCGAATTGTTAAGTTACAAAAGGATTTAAATTCCGCCCAAGTTCCACGACGACGGGGAAAGGAGTGTCTTTGATCCAAGCCCGAACTCATAACGACTGCCCTTCAAAAATGGCAATACGATTACCCGATAAAAGGCCTAATCGTAAATTGTGCAAATGTGGTTTTCAAAGGTTGGTCACCCTAAGCCGAGGGATGGAAATCTCTGCTTCACTAGTTGAATGTGCTAATAACGACCGCCGTTGCGAGGGCTAGATTTAAATTAAAACCATCCTTTGAAGAAGCAAGGGCATTTAATTGTGATCCACCCACATAGAATTGGATAGGAGCTGATGACAAAAAAATTATTTGTTTTATGAAAAAAGATTTATGACGAAGCCACGATCACAAGCTTTGAGTACTTTTTCGCCAAATTTGAAGTCCCTAATAATTATAGTTACGGAAATAGGGTCATTAATTAAAAGTCAAAATACAAATCCCATTTATTCACTATCCCGTGGGAATTTCGTAAAATCCTGAAAAGTGTTTTTAGCTGTTAGTACCTATTACCCACTTGCATGCCAAATTTGAAGTTTCTAATAATTATAGTTACGGAAATAGGGCCATTTCAAAGTGAAGATATAAATCCCATTTATTCCCTATCCCGTGGGAATTTCGAAAAATCCTTTCTTAGCGGATGCCTACGTCATAACATCTACCTGCATGCCAAATTTCAGCCCGATCCGTCCAGTGGTTTGGGCTGTGCGTTGATAGATCACTATGTCAGTCAGTCAGTCAGTCACCTTTGAGTTTTATATATTTAGAAGTATGGATTTTATAGAGTATTTACGTAGGCAACCGGTGTGGATGCAAGTGGCGAGTTGTCGTTCATTGTGGCGTTCTAAAGGGGAGGCCTTTGTTTAACTGTGGGCGTCTTCCGGCTGATGATGTGAAACCAATGGAAACCGAAAATCTTTCTTAGATCACAGAAGCAAGCTATCGAACAACCTCTTAGATCGGATTTTGGATTCGCATTTTATTTAAATATGTTGTCTTTAAACATACATAGCTCTTAGTACAGAAATATCGCCAGTTGTGACGATTTAAATTGGTTGCACGGTAATTGGGGAATTTTATACTCGGCTGCCTTTGTCGCACGGCTTGCTCGAGCGCAAATATTAAACGTAAAATCGCCTGGAGATATGAAAAATATTGATTATTAAATTATAAGTAGGTAAGTAGAGCCATCGCCTACCCCTTCCGAACCTAGCCGAGTATGAAAAGAATTACGACAATAGACTTTATGTACGTGTATTTACAATCCATGTCAAATTCAAATATAAAATTTATTGACGGTGGACCTTATGAGGTACAATCCATGTCAAATTCAAATGTAATTAACCCGCATGATCGTATCAGCTGGGGGGTTGAAAGCGCTACAAACAGCTCTACAAGACTCAGGTTCGTCCTCACTTTAAGTATTGCTCTCACATTTGGGCTGGAGCCCCTCAGTATCAGCTGCGTCTACTTGATCGACTACAGCGTAGGGCAGCGTAGGGCGATTCAATACTTTCTGAGAAACTCTATCCTTTGACCGCCTAAGTACGCAGAGTTTCTCTGTGTTTTTTATAGGATCTTCAATAGGGAGTGTTCTGACGAACTCTTCGATTTCATCCCAGATACTAAGTTCCATCACTGTAGTACTCGGCACAAGGGTGGTTTTCACCCGCACCATCTCGATGATTGGTGCTCTTCCACTGTGTGGTTTAAAGGTTCCTCTCTACCTCGCACGTGTAAAATATGAAATGGACTCACTGCTGAGGTTTTTCCATCTACACTTAGGTACCCTCAGGTGACCCGCCTGCTCGTTTGCCAGCTGTTTGATAAAAAAAAGTATCTGGCTCGGTTGTGTGGATTCCAGTAAAGAGTTGTTTGATTGGATATGATTGAATAATAAATGCATGGAGTTTAATAAATTTTATTGGTTTATTAATTTATGTTTTATTGATTTAGTGGCAAAATTAAGTATGTACACCAGCATAGCAGTATGTGTGCCAGCGCTGGCAGCTTCCGCGTAAGCGCAGCATTAGCTGAGTTTGCTCCTTTTGCCGCAGGGCAGACTACTAACTTGTATTGGTTATATTGTTGTCTTGCATTGTTTGTACTGTTGGCAATTAAATATTTTCTTTCTTTCTTTCTTTCTTTCTTACACTGGCTTTACGCATGTAAGTTTTGAAAGTTCTACTTACCGAGGTTCTCTATACACATCAATCTTATTACCTTAAAAAGCTATATACATTTCAAGTAAGTACGCGTATTTCGCATAAGTATGTTAACTAACAGAATTACATGTAAAATCGTTTAGGTGGGTATAAATTATTTGTATTACGAGTATACTAAAGCTAGAACCATAACCGTATTCTACGAAGCAGATTACGTGATAGCCTGATTGTGTTCAAACAGTACTAGGAAGTACCTAGTCTCTAGATCGCGTGTGATACCTAGTCAACCTAAGCTCGTCACGTCACCGTCCAAATTCCAATTTGCTTATTCATTCAACCGCCTTATTCTGAATTAGTCGGCCCACAAACTTGGATTCCATCGCTTCCGAGCCGTGGCGTAGAATACTGAAGGAACCTAAATGGAATAGGTGTATTGCAATCGAATGCGATTGGCTGAATAATAAGATTTTATTTCCAAAACGAAATGATGTATTTACGTTGATGAAATCTTTTCATATGAATTACCGAAGTTATTTGCTATCTCTGCCAATTATATTAGGTACACACAGTAGTACCTAATTTGCTCTTTATATACCAGTCGAGTATTATTGCTTTATCTGTTATGACGAAGTTCTTATAAAAGCACCTTGAACATATATGAGTTTACGAGTGTTTCAGCTGTCACGTCACAGTAATGTCTACTGTTCGTCGTTGTAGCTCTACACCTTAGATTAGACCTTTACACAGTCAAATAGAACATGTAAGTCAAAGAATGAACCACTAGATTTTAAAAAAAGCTAACACCTAAGTACAAATCTGAAACAAACAGAAACAAAACGCACCATTAAAACTATACGTAACACCGACAGAAGGGTAATCCCCGGCGTGCGATACTGCTTTCAATTCAGCGTTGCTAAATTTTTATTAGGGAGCGAAGTTACAAACTAGTGTTCGGTCCGCTGATACAAAAACCGATCTCGGAGACCTTCTAACTCCCCTGAGTGCGCTTAACCTATTTTCATTTCCTTCCTGTTTTTATTTCCACTGAGCTATGCAGCGACAGCTATGTTAGTGCGAGTCCGCAGGGCATTCCAATTTACAGTTTGTGCCAACCTTCTTTGAGAGTTCTTCATTATGTATGGAGTACCCGCGTACTCTAACAGTCACGGAGCATTAAAATATTTCCTTTTGCGTAAAAGGGTAACCTAAATACGTGTTGGTAAAGTGGTTTGCTGTGTATCATGCGCAACGAAGTTTAACTATGAATCCTTGTTAGACGTGAGACGTCTACATACGCTTACTCGGCTAATAGGCTCTTCAAACTATAGAGCAACCCTCACTAAATCTTGCCTTCGACTGTCCAAACAATTCATCTATCTAGCTTCGTTAGGCCTAGTTGCGATGTCATGAAAATTTAGGGATCCTTAATGAGGGAGCTTGGCGGCGCGTCGCTAAATAGCACCGATTTGGTGCTGCGTTTATATGGCTTAGGAGGCTCGGGTAATCCCTTCGCGTAACATATGGGGTCGTGCGGCGAGGCGACACCTTGCGTCATGCGGCAACCGCGTACCAATACTGTTTTGTGGCACGATGTTGCTTGGGTAAACGGGACTAAGTCTCAGGAGCCTTCGGTAATCCCTTCAGCACATGGCCGAAGCCGAACTCAAACCAATGCACACGCGGGACTGCTAATAAGTTGAGATTAGTGTAATCGCAGCTATTAATAAGGTTCTTGCTCGCATTTGCCGGCTACCAACGTGTGGCGTTTGTTTTGTTTTTGTTGACGATTTTGTTAGTAGATATTCCTAAGGCATGTAGAAATGGAAGTACGGGCGAGATCTTGAGATACCAGATGCTCATAATTGTTGTAATTCTAAAGTTAACAATAAGGAATCTTGTAAATAGCGTAATCCCTTGGTATCCATTGATCTGTATCAAAATTACAGCACAAGTTATTTGCGCGAGAATATTCGAGAACAGCTGAACGCTCTCGTTTTCAATAATGGGAAGCATTTTGCTTCGCGCTACAAAGACTTCGGATTTCTGATTCTGAAATTTGATTCGACGAAGAATTTAGTCGTTACGATTCCAATGCCTATTGTTAAAGTATTTTCGTTCCCAAAACTTGACACAATAGAGTTTCTCATTAATCGAAAGCAGTAAAGTAATAATCAGTATCTCTGGCATCGAAGCGAAGAACTTAGTTTCAATTTACAAATTGAGATGTTCTATTTGCTTTGATCTTAATAAGTGAGATTAAGTTCTCCATGTCTGTTATTAATGCCAAACAAGAACAACCTGGGGACCTGGGGTGTTTCGTTAGCTGGGTGTTCTAAGAAATTCTGAGGTGTTGCCTTAACCGGAGGCATTAAGTATTTAATGCTCAAGTGCCACTATTATAATCTTGGGAAACATGTTCGAAATTACCCCTACTCCCGACCGGCCATCCACCAACTGACCGTCTCTACCATGTATCTTTCATATTCATTGGGTGTAGTTGCCTGCGTAAATAAACATACACTATATAGATACTTACTCATGTAAATATTTCTTTTAAACTAAGGCTGGTACCGAACCCAAAAAAAGAAGTTGATAATTTACCTATGATGTTAAAAAAATCGGCCAAGTGCAAGTCGGACTCGCGCACCGAGGGTTCCGTACAAACCTGTAGGTAGTAACTTTAAAATTATTAAAAATATTTTTATTATATGAAGTATGAAGTAACTAATAATTTACGGTTTTCGCAATTTTTCCTTTATCTGTGCTATAAGACGTTGCTTCGTACCAAATTTCAAGATTCTGAGTTCACGGGAAGTACCCTGTAGGTTTTGATTCCCTTGCGAGTTTCGAAAATTTGCGGAAATTTGCGGCATAAACGTCTGTATCTTTTGATTACGTTGGCTTTGATTTTTTCACAGCTCCAAAGGACAGTAGACCTACTCGTATATTTGATATAAATTTCAGCTTGATACCTCCACGCGTTCCTGAGAAAAGGGTCTTGACAGACGGACAAACGGACAAAAAAAACAGCCAAGAGAGTGTCGGACACGCCCAAAATAGGGTTCCGTAGCCATTACGAAAAAATTAAGTAATATTATTCTAAGGATTTCGTATTTTATACGGAATCTTCCAAGTTTAGGTATATTTTATACCTTAGGCTGCTATTTAAGAGTAAAACTACTAATAATTTTCAAGCAAACTTAGCCGTTATAGTTTCCCTTGAAAGTTTGATAAATTTACTACCATCCTGATTTTTTTCAAATTTTTCCACCCACCAGTTTAGTGACTCTCGATTTTAATGAAAATTTGCACTTTAAAGTTTAATATTTCGCAAAAAAATCAATGAATCGAAAAATCTTAAGTCTTAGCAAACCCCTAATGGAGTAAAAAGACCTATCCAACGATACCCCACACTATAGGGTTGGATAAGAAAATAAAATCACTCACACTTTACGCGTATGGGAGGTACCCTAAAAAAATTTTTTTTTTGTTTTTTATTGTACCATTTTGTCGGCATAGTTTACATATATATCCATGCAAAATTACAGCTTTCTAGCATTGATACTTCCTGAGCAAAGCCGCGGACGGACGGACAGACAGACAGACAGACAGACAGTGCGAAACTATATGGGTTCAGTTTTTGCCATTTTGGCTCCGGAACCCTTAAAAGGATAGCTGAACTAGTTTGGCTACTTGACGTTTTTGTAAGACATCAACATCACCTAACTTTTTTATTAGCTACTAGGCCTTATAGTTTTGTAGTCACTCAAGTTGTTACAAGCAACATTTTTTTTGTTACTGTTAGCAAATCTTCTTTTCAGTGTATGTTTTGACACTACAACTACTAGGTATTTACTTTGGGTTACATATTAATCCTGAGTTATGTAGTTCTTTTGTCCGTTATTTAAAGGCCCCTAAATTGTTTAAAACCCGTAAAACACACTAAGTAGTGGTCGCTTGATAAATAAGACGGTAGTTTCAACCGGCATGAATTGCTGTTTATGCCTCATAATCTGCCCAGGCCGAGGCTTAGCTGGGTCATCAATCTTCCTCAGGCCCGCATAATCGCAGAAAACTCGGGATTACGCCACGACCCACATTTTTAAGTGATATCTATGTAGTGTCTGTGTATGTGTGTTAGGGGTGATATGCGTCATGTATGTTAGGAGTAATAAGAATGATATCTTATTTGGTGCGGAGGTCACTCCAATATAAAAAGTTTGAAAAAGTTCAACAGTTTTTAATGACTCATGGTCCACATTAGATGGTTAGGGGATGAAGAGACATGAAAAAAAGTCACTTTTAAATCTTTTGCTAAATACTAGTGAGTATGAACCAAAAACAATTGTCATGAATGAACTTTGACACTGTTTTATCGCGCTTGGTTAATTATCTTAATCTTCGATTATGTTTTAAACAAAACCATTATTAGGCCACTAGTTCCTTTAAAGTAAACGGATATCGATAGCACGTTGTATATTTTCAAACACGCTTTTTGTAAAATGTCTCATGGTATGGTATTCAACTCACTTTTTTTCTGTTCCTGACTGTATGCTCCTATTATCCACTCAAAGGTTGACTGGAAGCGATCTCTTAAAGGGATAAGTTCGGCTTAGTACATACATTTCAATGTTTGTCAATTGTATTTGTTTACTTATTTTGTACAATAAAGAGTACATACATACATTATTTATAATGATATTAAGAATGGTTTATTAGCTGATAGAATAGAATAGATACCCTTACAGACACACTAGTCACCTACATGCATGCCTATCCCAACTCCACGAGCCAAAATGGCCGCCACACAGCTTTGTGTCACTAAAAAATCTGAGGATGATTTCGTAACGCTGATTTTCAGTGATTTATTTATTATATCTATTTATTTTAAAATTGTTACAAGTGATTCCGAAGCGGTAACGTTTCGTGTGCTCTGCAATGCCTACCCCATTTGGGAATACAGGCGTGATGTTTGTGTGTGTTGTGTGTTTGTATTTATTTACCACTGTTTCAAATGAACCATAAAATGAATTTATTCGACGTCAAAAATATATAAATTTCAAAATGAACACTTTCTAGTTATGAACGTAAGTCACAGAACTCTAAAGTTTCGATGTTACTAATTTCCAAGACGACCAGTCTTAAATATCATATTTTCGCCAAATAATATCTGATAAAGTGCATTTCGAACGGAATGTGCTAATAACGAGACAAGCCCTAAGATCGCGGAGGGTGAATTTTAATTAAATGTGCACATTAATGAGATGAAAGTGAACTGGTACTTTAATCGTGATTTGTTTGTCCAATCTAATTGGGGAGGGTTCACGCTAAGAATTTCATAGACGCTGTTACGGTGTCGATGTCCGAATGTGTTTTTAATTTAAAAAAAAAACCTTTGTCTTGTCCTCGAGTCAGGTCATATTTTTATGAGTGTTAGATTAAAACTTGCACGATATTTTAAAGTTTAGTTGTACCTAAAGTTAAAGGGTCATACTGAAAACCAGCGCTGCGGCTTGCCGTGGCAATGGCGACATGCCCAGAATGGCCAAAGGATACTAACTGTTACGTTGCTTTTTTCGGCACAATGTTTCTTTTCTTTCTTCCCATTTAGTATATAAGATTAAGTATACAAGGTTGTCTTATTTTTTTAGTTGTAATTTGCTATGTTGTTAGGCCTATTAAATATCGCATTATGTAGCATTGGTGAATATTAGTGGCTGCGCCATTTAAAGTTTTTGTTTATTTTAAATATATTTAATTAATTTTAACACACACACACACTCACGCATTAACATGAACGCATCCATACTCTGGCAACACATCCCTCCTTTCCTATCCCGCTACCATTGGGCACCGAAATTCGAACCAAGAACGAAGAAAACAAACGACTCGAGATGACGCTATAATTTTGTACCAACGCAAAAATAAACTCTTAATTCGCAAAATACCTTTAAAAACTCTCAAAACTCTCTAAAATCTGTGCAGTGAAGTGGTGATGAACATTTTTGTGCCGTTTAAAATAATTCCTGTGTCGTGTAAACTCAATTGCTGGAGAAAGCAGCATCCCGGTGTTCAAGGTATGTCCTGCCCCTCCAATTAGTGAAGCACAGCTAGTGCAGCAATACCGAAACGCGCGTTTCCAAAATGCGTACCAGCTCATGCAATACGTAACTTAAGGGTAAGTGGTAATACCTTCTACGATCAAACTTGCACGAGCAAAGAAAGCAGGGAAAGGTTTTGACAAAACGGTGTCGTTCGGGTCCCGACGTTAAAAGGGTTCATTTTCAATCTTGATGGGAGAACATTCTCCTTTGGTTTACCTACTATTTGTTTAAAGATGTTGAATCAGATAAGATCCTGTTAAGAGCGTGGGCGTTTGATGTTCCAGACCTTTCAAACCTTTCGAAGTAAGTATATTTTATACTACAGTATATTTTACTTGCCCTGTTTCTTGTTTTTGGGTCAAATCTTGTAAGTTCATTTTAACCCACTTCCAGTGGTCGGATTAACTTGAAATTTGGTATATACATGACGTAAGTTGAATGACAAAAATAAAACAGTTGTCAACAAAAAGCACAATCAGCAAAAAAGTTGTTTTAAAAATTAAATTTTTACCAGAAACTCATTTCATAATAACTGCCCAGATCTAGCCGGGTCAGAAGCGCGAGGTCCATACACAGCGTGTTCAGTAGTTACGATAGCAATATAGGTAGCTATTTACGACAGAGGATGTCGCACAGCGTGGGCGAGACGGTCTTTATTAAATGTCGGACAGCGCTTTAAGTTCCAGTTCTATTAAAGTTTATTAAAGAATCGAGAAAAATGTCCACGCGATATAGCTTATTTTCTTAGGATTTAAAAACTTGCGACATGTTCTATATACATACATACTTACCTACAAACAAATAAAATAGAAATACGGTACGGTACGGTGCGGTTTGATTAGTTATAACAAATTGACCGGGTGCTCGTACGAGCAAAAAATTAAAACATAGATCGTCCTCGTCAAACTGAACAATATTAGTTCAGCGACTTCTAAAAATAATGGAGTCTTTGAATTTTCCTTTTTTATACAAATTAAATACTGCTATCAATGTACGCCATCCTAGAACACAACTGTTAAATTTATTAATTTAACGATTCACACAAGCAGTGCCATCTAGTTCAACTTGATTACTGCTAAGATCAACGAGATCTACATAGCCCAAAGAGGGCATTTTGCTCAGGGAAATAAAAGCCCTTTTTTCGCCGCCACCGACTGTAAACCAAAATAATTAATTTTCTTTATTATTCAAAATTAACAACAACTAACGTCGCCTGTTACGCTACAAACATCAAGCATTTTGCTTTACATTGCTTCTTCGAGTAAACTTAAGTGTAATAAAAATTAAAAAACTAACTAATGTTGTTCAGTTTGACGAGTATGATCATCTATGTTTTAATTATTTGCTCATATCAACGGCCAACAACGGCCAACGTCAACGGCAACGGTGGACGTATTTCGGCTGACATGATGATGATGATGATTACAGGCCAAACCCGGTATATGAAAGTGCACGTGCGTCACTAATAGTAAAACAGCATTTTTTTTTAGTTTTAACCCCCGACGCAAAAAGAGGGGTGTTATAAGTTTGACCGCTATGTGTGTCTGTGTGTCTGTCTGTAGCACCGTAGCTCTTAAACGGGTGGACCGATTTGAATGCGGTTTTTTTTATTTGTCTCTTTATCTGTTTGTACCTACCGGGTTATTTTCGTAACGGCTGAAGTGACATTGACGGAATGTTATATGGAATAAACTATGCTACTTTTATTTTAGAAAACAAAAACCGCTTCCCGTCTTGTACTGCTTCTCCCTTTCGCATACCAGATACCTGCACAGTACAGAATCCTTGGTACGCAAGTCCGACTTGCATTTGGCCGATTTCCATTAAATTTATGGCACGTAAGTAAAAATAAATAAATATTAAAATATGAGTTTCTAAAGAAACACTTCAAACTTCATCATCATCATCCCAGCCTATATACGTCCCACTGCTGGGCACAGGCCTCCTCTCAGAACAAGAGGGCTTGGGCCATAGTTCCCACGCGGGCCCAGTGCGGATTGGGAACTTCACACGCACCATTGAATTGCTTCGCAGGTTTGTGCAGGTTTCCTCACGATGTTTTCCTTCACCGCAAAGCTCGTGGTAAATTTCAAATGTAATTCCGCACATGAATTTCGAAAAACTCAGAGGTGCAAGCCGGGGTTTGAACCCACGACCCTCTGCTTGAGAGGCGATAGGTCAAACCACTAGGCCACCACGGCTTCTAGACTAGTTAAAATAATATGATGTACCGGGCTCTTGTCGTAACATCATATCGTACATAGTTCGTGCCACAACGGTGTCCGATTTCCATATTATTTCCACAGCTATTCGTGCTCTCTGAGCCGCGCGCCGACATTGTAGAACCCGGACTTACTACCTTGTATTTGTTGGACTTACAGGGCTATGTTTTATTAGGTACCGTCGAACTAGATAGCCTGTTTATTACAGAGTCTTAGGGGGTCAGGGTATCACTGGTGGCATGTGTGGTTGGTTTCTGAAGTTTGCTTCTGTTTCTGTCAATTTAAGCATGGATTCTGATAATTTATTTTTATAAGTACCTACCTATAATTTCCGCTCATCGTATCATCATCATCATCCCAGCCTATATACGTCCCACTGCTGGGCACAGGCCTCCTCTCAGAAAAAGAGGGCTTGGGCCATGGTTCCCACGCGGGCCCAGTGCGGATTGGGAACTTCACACGCACCATTGAATTGCTTCGCAGGTTTGTGCAGGTTTCCTCACGATGTTTTCCTTCACCGCAAAGCTCGTCGTAAATTTCAAATGTAATTCCGCACATGAATTTCGAAAAACTCAGAGGTGTGAGCCGGAGTTTGAACCCACGACCCTCTGTTTGAGAGGCGATAGGTCAAACCACTAGGCCACCACGGCTTATCGTATATGTTTAGCTAAATAAATAATTCTATTAAATTTCTAACTGTACACTGGTAATTTGTTAACCCCCGACGCAAAAAGAGGGGTGTTATAAGTTTGACCGCTATGTGTGTCTGTCTGTGGCACCGTAGCTCTTAAACGGGTGGACCGATTTGAATGCGGTTTTTTTGTTTGAAAGCAGGTTTTCTAGCGATGGTTCTTACACATGTTTTATAAAAATCGGTTCAGCCGTTTCAAGATCATCAGCTCTTTTGTTCGCTGCGGTAGGAATCTTAGACGCATAACGGGTATTTACTTTACTTCCAAACATATTTGGGACCTAAAATTTGAAACACCCATATATGCTATATAACTATGCAGGATTATGGAATTCTTGGCCTGACGCTGCAGCCAGGATATCCAGAACACTAGTAGGTAAACTCTTGATAAAACCATAGCAGATATATCGTGTTTGGATTCGTTTCGATCAGTATTTGATTCTACATACAATGCAATGGTGACAACAGAATGAGCTGATGCTGCAGCCAGGATATCCAGCACACTAGTACACTCTATAAAAAATAATAGCACATATGTCGTGTTTGGATTCGTTTTGATTAGTAATTGATTCTACATACAATGCAGTGGTGGCAACACGACGAGCTGATGCTACAGCCAGGATATCCAGCACACCAGTATACTCTTGAAAAAATAATAGCAGATATGTCGTGTTTGAATCCTTTTGATCAGTATTTGATTCTACATACAATGCAATGGTGGCAACAAAATGAGCTGATGCTGCAGCCAGGATATCCAACACACTAGTACACTTTAAAAAAATAATATATTAAAGTTTAAAAAACATGAAATAAAAAACTTAAATTAAAAATTTTAAAACCCCCAACATAAAAAATACGCCAGCAAAAATAAAAATAAAAACGCCCGAAAAAAAACGCCGCTAAAAAGACAACTAAAAAGTAAAAAATAATTATGCACTACCTAGCTGTTGCCCGCGACTTCATCTGCGAAGAATTCGTTTATCCCTATCCCGCGGGGACTATGCTGATTTCCCGCAAAATTAGCCTAAGTTAATTTAGTAAAAGTATATAGTAATATTTTTTTATCCAAGCGTCGTCGGTGTCGGGGGACCGCTAAGGTTAATACTTTAAAAAATACAACATATGTACTTACTTTAGTTTCCCGTTAACCTTAGCGGTCCCCCGACCATCACCGTTTTAGAAGAAAATGAATCTGAAAGAAAAACGGCCAGTATTAATTACGTAAATAATATGAAACCTCGTTAAAAACATTATAAAAAGGACTTAAAAAAAAGTAAAATGTAATCGTAAAATATAATATTTAACTTATTTAATTCTTCCACAATCCGAAGCTCATCTGTACATCGCAACATCACACACTCATAGAAATCGCTAAAACTTTTAAAATATTTACTCAGCAAATAGTCTCTATTTGTTTGCAATAAAAAATGTAAATTGAAAAATCCAATTTGTATAGGAAAGGTGCCCTTAAATATGCAGTGGGGTTTAAAAATTGCTGTAGTGTCCTAAGGGGGATCCGAGATGGGGTCATTTTGTATAGGGGTTGAAAAGACGGCGAAGTTTTACTAATTAAGTAAAGGGAGAGTTATGTATCTGTTTAATAGACACCTACTTTTAATATCACAAAACACTGTTCTAAAGACTTGGCTTTAAATTATGACGTGATGAATGCAGTGAACAGAAGTTACTTGGGGTGTATAGAAAAGGGAAAGGGGGAAATTTTCGCGTTGAAGTATTTACATACTTGCAAAAGATAATACTTTTATTATAGAGTACCTACCTGCAAATATTACCTACATATAGGCGTGCGCGCGTGTGCGTGTGTGTGCGCGTGTGTGTGTGTGTGTGTGTGTGTGTGTGTGTGTGTGTGTGTGTGTGTGTGAGTGATTGATTTGCATGAAATTTTATACGTAGATAGCTGGATATCTTGAATAAAACCATAGTCTACTTTTTATTACGAATTTCGACAGGATCGGGCGGGACTTACAAAGATTTGTAAGATTAAAGAAAAGCACTCATATCCAGTCCGTTATTTTGTCACGTCGTGAAAGGCATACATACAAACAAACAAAATACTTACATACTTAAAAATATTAGTTAACATTTTATATTCTACGAGTTTTTATATAGTAGCAACATAAGCAAGAGGAAGTAAACCCTGTAACGAGACAAGCATCTCAGAACTCCCGCCTCGCCGTAATGTTTTCATTTTATGACCGCCGCTACCTTTGGATCTAATATAAAACTTACCCCATTGAAACCTGAGTGTTTCTCTCCATTAACCTAAGTGGTTACAGAGTCATTTCAACTTTCCTCACTAATTTCGAGCTTATTTACTAATTTTAGTATTGTGCTTAGCGTTTGGTTCTAACATAGTAGGTATATTTTTGTTACAACCATAAACATACTTTCATATGCTTCACTAAAAATTACTTACAGCTTTTTTCCCGATTGTCATTTTTGTTGACTGTATTCCTTGCCTGCCTTCAGATTTCAGCAGCCAAGGTGGTCAAAAATATCGGAACATGCGCTCTATTCTCATGGCATTACAATATTAATAATATTAGAATATTAACATTAGAATATTAATTCATGTCCCGATATTTTTGATCACCTTGGTTGCTCCAAAATATCTGATGACTTTTCGATCACAAGAAGCAACAAATATTGAAAGTTGAGAAAATTTAATTACCTCAAGTTATCTTTATTTTTATTGATCACAGTCAAAATTACGATCATTAGGTTCTTGTCGGTCATTAAGAGTGGTGCCTACCTTAAAATGAGGATTTTTCAATGATTTATTGAATCAGGCGTTACTTTGCGGAGGTCTATATCAATGAACTAAAAGAATTTCTTTGCTCACCCGCGACCTTATAATAGCTCATTTTATGCAAAATGTGCGTGTTCTTGCAGTTCCTCCACCTCCACACTGTAAGAACACACAAAAATCACACAAACCTATTTATCACCACCACCACCACAACTCACTGACCGTTTCGAACTCAACCAGAGCTCATCATCCCAGCCTATATACGTCCCACTGCTGGGCACAGGCCTCCTCTCAGAACAAGAGGGCTTGGGCCATAGTTCCCACGCGGGCCCAGTGCGGATTGGGAACTTTCGCACGCACCATTGAATCGCTTCGCAGGGTTTTACAGGTTTCCTCACGATGTTTTCCTTCACCGCAAAGCTCGTGGTAAATTTCAAATGTAATCCGCACATGAATTTCGAAAAACTCAGAGGTGCGAGCCGGGGTTCGAACCCACGACCCTCTGCGTGAGAGGCGATAGGTCAAACCACTAGGCCACCACGGCTTACCAGAGCTCATCTACAGAGAAACACAACCGTACACCATACTACCAGATGTTAGACAACATGATGACATGATGTGTTGAGTCTAACATCTGATGGAAATTCTTTTAGTTCATTGAGGATTTTTCATTACTATACAATGACTGTGTCATTTTGAATAGATTATTTCGGTTTATTCATATATGAACTCCAAGACATGTAGCTTGGTGTTTAATAATTAAAACACTGCTCCTTTCCTACATTTCACTGAAAAACACATAAAAGACTGTAATTATTAACAAATGATATGAAATAAGACAATTTTCAAACTAACAACATTAATTTTACATCAAGTCATTCAACCGTGAACTCTCTCCCTTCAAAATAAAGCCAGTCGTGGTACCAGTGTCTCATACACGTTAATTGAAAGTGGAGAAACCTCGGTTGGAGTTGACTTTGTATAATTTTATTTTAGCGAGACGTAGAGATGTTTTCTTTGCAAACTGGAAGCTTTGGTAAATATCTTACGAAAATATTCTGGTAAAGTAGGCGTGCTAACTTATAAATTACTATAGTAAGGTACAGTCAACAGCAAAAGTAGATAAATCAATAAATATCATGGGACACTTAACACCAATTGACCTAGTACCAAACTAAGCAAAGCTATTGTACTATATGGATACTAGGCAAGGGATAAAGATACTTATATACATAAATACATACTTAAATATATATTAAACATCCAAGACCCGAGAGCAAACATTCGTATTATTCACACAAATATCCGCCCCGGCCGGGAATCGAACCCGGGACCTCAAGCTTCGTAGTCAAGTTCTCTAACCACTTGGCCATCCGGCCGTTAAAAATTATGGTGCTCAAAATGATATAAGCACTCTTTTATTACCTTGGCAATAGAGTAGTCGTGTCTACACACGACACCGTACCCGCTAATCCACTTTTGCTGCTGATTGAGGCAAGAAAGGACCTGTTGCTTTTGTTCTGCAACGGTCATCATAATCTTCCTCTACTCTTTGGTAGGCAAGGTAAGAATTTGCCATATTTTTAACCCCCGACGTAAAAAGAGGGGTGTTATAAGTTTGACTGCTATGTGTGTCTGTGTGTCTGTCTGTGGCATCGTAGCTCTTAAACGGGTGGACCGATTTGAATGCTGTTTTTTTAGATGCAAGTTTTCTAGCGATGGCTCTTAGATATGTTGTATCAAAATCGGTTCAGCCGTTTTTGAGTTATTGAACTTTGAAGTGAAAAACTCGGGGGTTTTTCAACTTTTTGTTGGTTAGGTTATAATTCCCAGGCTCCTATATCACAAAAGTTACTAGTGCTACAATTCTGCATAAGGTAAACGTTCGAGTTGTCGACACGCTAATGCCCAACAGACGACAATCTGCTGTCATCTCTATGTTAATGACATAAGATTAAAGATGCCAACTGTTCCGTATTTCTATATATTTACCGTCTAGCTTACACAAGATGGTCATTTGTTTCTAACTAATTTTAATTCAGCTGAATCGATAGCAAGTTTGAATGTAGATACGAACCAAACGCCTTTTTAAAAAAGGAACAACGAAACGCAGCATCTCTAAGACAGTGCTGCCAACATCAAATTTTATTCTCTTCGAAAACCGCCTTACCGCCGTGTGCCTGCAGCGTCACCGCTCCGCTCAAAATTCCAATTCCAAAATTCTCAAAAATCTAGTACAAAGAAGAAATCAGTGTACTCAAATCCTGATATATCGCCTGTGGACGACCAAACACCGGGGGCCCCCAGGAGCAGCGTTCCTGAAACTTCGGTGAGTGTCTTCATTTCTCTCTCGCTATCGAAGGAAATTCCCCAACACCAACTATTAGATTGCCAAATTCTTATTTTTAAAATTATAGGTATAATATTTGTTGTCAGCTACTCACTCTAGCATAGTGTTATGTATGTACGCTCAGAGACGGAAAAACCAGCGCCGAGGCCTCGCGGCTCGCTGCGTGTACTCGGCTTATGCTGAGCTGGTCCCTTTTGCCACAAGCAATAATAATAATAATAAAGCCCTTCTATTCTGAATTCTCTACAACTTCAGCAGTACGTGTTTAAGTGTTCTATTCTATATTATGTCTCTGAATTCAGCGTGCCTCTTGGCATAGGCCTCCTCCAGCTCTCTCCACTGAGCTCTGTCTTCTGCTACCCTAGTCCAGTAAGGTCCCAGTGTTAGGCGGATGTCGTCTCTCCATCTTGTTTTTGGGCGCCCCCTTCTTCTACAGTCCTCTCTTGGGTACCATAAGGTTAGGTCTTTCTATAGGACAGTGACGAGCACTCGTACCTTTACCTTAATTGTTGAGTTTCTCGTACAAAAAGTGGTAATTACATGTAGCACTTGTCTTGCAACTTCTGTGGTATAAGGGACAGGTCTAGTGGTTTAAGTTGAGCGTTGTACAGTCATCAGCAAAGTGTATGAGCCGTTACGGTGTTTGAAATGATCTAGACATGACTACTGCCAAGGTAATAAGAGAGTGTTCAGTTCACTTTGAGCACCTATCTCATTTACTTCTGCTCCTGACTGTACGGTCATGATCCTTAATTTGTGATGTGACTTAATAACCAACGTCGACTTGGTTCTCTGGACAAGTTTCCACGTCAGATGATAATTAGAACTATCAGCTATTGCCTTCAGGATTTTGTTACATAAGATCTCAGGCAATTGATGGTGGATAATTAGGCTAATTAACGGTGCGTAATCAGATTGCCCGGGTTAATATCCCTCGGGATATCAAAGATGTGTTTACAAGCGAGAGTTGGACTTCCCACATAGTCAAGTCGATAGGTTTATTTCTTAACGTAAGATTTCATTTGACCTCGTCTTGGCGCAGAGACAAATACACATTGCAAACTTAATGTAACCGTAATAAGTACTTTATCTACCAGTCAACCGAACCAAATTAGAAATGGTTCAGTTATGTATGATCGATTAATTTGTAAGCAGTTCTCGCTAATCCTGCCACCAAGCAGCAGTGCAAGCGTTTCTTCGGTGTCGGTTTTTAACCCCCGACGCAAATTATAGTATGTATGACCGCTATGTGTGTGTGTGTGTGTGTGTGTGTGTGTGTGTGTGTGTGTGCGTGCGTGCGTGCGTGCGTGCGTGCGTGCGTGCGTGCCTGCGTGCGTGCGTGCGTGCGTGCGTGCGTGCGTGCGTGCGTGCGTGCGTGCGTGCGTGCGTGCGTGCGTGCGTGCGTGCGCGTGTGCGTGTGTGTGCGCGTGCGCGCGTGCGCGTGTGCGCGTGTGCGCGTGGGCGCGTGTGCGCGTGTGTGAGTGAGTGTGTGTGTGTGTGTGTGTGTGTGTGTGTGTGTGTGTGTGTGTGTGTGTGTGTATGGCACCGTAGTTCTTAAACAGGTGAACTGATTTTAATTCGGTTTTTTTTTATTTGAAAGTAGGGTTTATAGCGATAATTCTTAAGGTGATTTTCCACCGGCGAGGCGAGATGAGACGAGGCGAGATGAGAATTGAAATTTGTATGGCGTCGCTCGCGGCGGCCCGCGGCGCCTCGCTGCGGGCGCGCAAGAATGCACACAAATTTATATTCTCGTCTCGCCTCGCCTCGCCGGTGGAAATCGCCATTAGACATGCTTTATCAAAATCGGTTTAGCCGTTTTTGAAATATTGAGCTTTGAAGTGACAATGTCGGGAGTTTTCCAACTTTTTGTTAGTTAGGTTTTAGCAAAAGTTTATATTTATTTAAAAAACAATATTTTATTCATCATCATCATTATCACCCGAAAGACGTCCACTGCTGAGCAAAGGCTTCCCCCTTAGAAAGTCACAATGAACGACAACTCGCCACTGCATCCACCGGTTTCCCCCAACTCTCTAATACCATTACTCATCCTTCTGACAGGAGGCCTGTGCCCAGAAGTCAAAGTCAAAGTCAAAATATCTTTATTCAATTTAGGCAATAACAAGCACTTATGAAAAAACCGGAAAAACCTCTGCTGAGAAGAATCCGGCAAGAAACTCAACAAGCAAGAAGGCAAGAAGTAGGACGTAAGTATATAGCCCTTGCCCCCGAAGTGACGCTTTAAAGTATTTAGTCAGGTACCACGATTGCAAACAAAAGAGGGAAGGGAAAGGAAGGGTTAGGGGGAACTTTCTCCAACCCTGCCCCTCCCCTTCCCTTTTCTTCATTTCAAAAAAATCCTAACAAAAATATTCAAATCGGTGCATGAGAATGACTGAGTTCAGAGGTGACAAATATTTAAAAAAATGTAACCAAACAGAACCTCTTTTTTTGAAGTCGGTTATAACCGTTTTCATGGATTCCTTTCAAATTACAGAAGCGCTTATCAGGTTACATTATGTTTACCAACTAACCCAGCCGTTTTCCCGAGCGTTGCGTTTTGTAGCCAAATATGCGGCGGCCAATGTGGCCACAGCGTACAGCGCGGCAGTGAGTTAGCATCGCAGGCACTCGGGCGCAGCGTTCGTTGCACGCCGGGCGGTAAGCTGTGGACATGCATGCGTAGGTTTGGAACAAGGCTGTCCAAGTTCGGATTTCCGGACAACCCGAAAAAAAAACCGGAAACAGAAAATACTTTTTGTTATAATAAAAAAAATCGTTATTATATTTGACAACTCCTGATTTTGCCATATTTTAATATTATTATGAAAATACAGATAGTGTTTAGCGAAGAGAAAATTTAAATCGGTTGAAAATTGAATTTATAGTGTTTTTTGAAAAATCTATATACCTGTCTCTTTCTCAAACGCTTTTCTCTATGCAGCAAGTATGGCGGTACTGGCGTGTGACGTCACATGCCAGTATGTCTTTCTCTGTCTAATCTTGAATTTGATACCTTTATAACTTTGTTATTTGTAAAGGTAGCTTAAAAAATGTTTTTCTATTCGATAACAGGCATTGTGTAGTTTTAATTTATAAAACATATACAAAATAGTCAAATACCGTATTGATAATAAAAATATATCTATATAGAAGTGGTACATCATTTCATACGCCTTTCCAACTAATTTGGAACCTCAGAATCGTGACTTCTGATAGTTGCGATAAATGGCACCATACATACATGTCACCTATTGGCGTACCTATGCAAGCGATTATGATTTTCGGCTGGTTGGTCGGATTCCCAGTGGTCGAATTGGTATGACGCTCCTGCAGGTCTACTACGAAACTCGAAACTCGAAGTTCGTGTCGTGCGGTCTCTCTGACACATATAAAATATTATTTAATACGAGAGCGAGAGGGACCGCACGACACGAACTTCGAGTTTCGTGTTTCGTAGCCCTGTTGGTATGAAAAGCAGTAAGAGGTGAGAGTTTAAATTAAATCCTGTCCGGAAGCCCGAAATGTTTTGAGTTTTAAAAAGCTTAGATTTCATTGAGCAGGCATATTACAAAAAAAACGAATAATATTTGCTTTAACCTAGTAATTCCAAACACTTTTTAACATAATACACGGTCTGTAAAAATTGGTTTGACAGACCGAGTCGAGAATTTTCAGTTTTGTGAATTTCGAAAACTTATTTGATTACAGTTAAAGTTCTCATTTCACTGAGAATTACTCCACATTGTACATTCGGCAGTACTTTATTGTTAAAATCGATTTGTATTTTATAAAAAACCGCGAGGACTTACGCTCATGTTTATGTGTGTGCGTTTCGCCGCGCTGGTTTATCCCAAGAATATACCTACTCATGGTGGGTACGTCCAAAGACCAAAACAAACGGTTTCCCAGCCAAATCTCGTTTGCAAGCGAAAAGCTCTCATTGTCTTCTCTGCAGCAAACGTACTGTTGTTTATAAAGTTTGCGGTATAAGCGAGTTTGCGTTGCAGTAACTCCGGTAACTTTACGAGTTTGCGGCCGGCCGGGAAAATTCTGAATTAGACTGTTTTGCTACGTAACGTAAATACACTGGCGGCGTTGGGCATGATATGTTACACCTAGCAATTATAATAGGGTAGTTTACTGGGGGAAAAAATAAGATTGATTTTTGGAATCTTTTTGTATTTTTTATTTCAATTCCAAATTTTTGTTACTTTTACGGTACTGATTGCTTAATAACGACATCTCATGTCCGGGTGAGCGGTTAGTTCCAATGGTGTGCTGAAAGTTTCTCGATGAGGGCTACAGCATAGTTGTCGCTAGTGTCGCTGCTTAAGTGACTAAATAAGAAAACAAACAAGCTGAGATGTATGTGTGGCATGGCACGGAATGCCGAGGACCTGGGTTCGATTCTCAGCGCTGGTCTTATTTTTCTGGTTTTTCTATGCATCTATATTTCAGTATGTATTTTCGATATGAGGTAAAAAAAGTATTATCTTATTTAGTCGTTACTTAGATTATCAGTAAATGATTATTAGATATGTATTTTTTCATTTGCCAATTAAATAAAAAATTACAAAGATGCTTTAAAGTTCGGGAGTGGCGTTCGATACTCGATCATGTATGAACTAGTTAGTCAGCTGCTCCGGCGCCACGCGGATGTGTTATGATGCGTCAGATTTTTTAGGTCAGATCGCCCGCCCTTGTTTTGTCATACACACTACACAAAGACACCTACATGAAACACAAGGTATAGTAGTGTGTAGGGCAAACATAGGTAAACGGGGCATAATATATTGTAGAACATACAATTTCCAGGGGGGAGCTGCCCTCCCCTGCCCCCCTGCATTTAAGTAGGTATGTATTTATCTATATAGTATGTTGATCCGTTGCCTAGTGCCTGCCTAGTATCCATGGTACAAGCTTTGCTTAGTTTTGGGAGTAAATAAAATAGGCCAATTGGTATATTTATATTTTCTAAGAAATAGAAATAATAACCTTCTCCTTTTTTGAAGTCGGTTAGAAAGAAAAACTCAAGGTTGGCGCCATTAAAATCATTACAACATCTGATGATCTCATAGGATGGTTTATGCCCATAATGTAGGTAGGTATTCCTAGAGATTGACATTACTTCCTAAATAACAATCGATCCAAGCCTATGGGGCTGTTAGCTGCCCAAGACCCATCGTAAAAGTAAAACATCATTACTTCCAAAACCTCGTAGTGCACTTTACAAAAACCAGAAATGTTCACTTTATGCTATTCGATACTAGGTCGCTTATGCGTCTGAAGCATGGCATGATATAGGAGAATGGATGAGTTTGGCCACTGACAGCTTGCGTGCCTTCGCATAAGCATTTGGCTTTACGAGCAGACTCAGCGAGATTCTGTTTGACAATACGCCAACTTTAGACTGGCAGCATGACATGACGTGCACCACGGAATTAGCACTAAGGAGAATAGAAAATGTTATCTTAAGTATTTCCTTTCACGATCGCTATTATTTACTTTTTTCAATTAATTTGCTCGACGAAATATAAGATCTTACTATCTTACTTCTTATCTTATCTTATCTTATAATATTATAAACGCGAAAGTTTGTATCGATGGATGGATGGATGTATGTCTGTTACTCTTTCACGTTGAAACTACTGAACGGATTTAGTTACATGAAATTTGGCATACAGGTAATATACTCGTATATACATATAGACTACTTTTTATCCCGAAATTCTTTTCTTGTTCTTGTGGCATCAAAAAAGTTTTAAACTACATACTAATTCTGCGCGAGCGAAGTCGCGGGCAAAAGCTAGTTTATAATATAATCGAACATTCGAACCCGCATCTCTTGATTATACGCGCCAAACAGTGGCGTGCTACTGCACTGCTAGTGGGTCGGCATCACCCAGTAGCTGCACCCGCTCGCACCCCCCAGCACCAGCAACAGGCAGGGCCGTCTTTCACCTATTAGAGGCCCTGGGCACAACATTATGCATGCATTCGGTAAGCCTGATTTTCAGGCGAGAGTTGAGTAGCTATCGGTTATCGTTTGGTAATGGAGTAGGGACTAGGGGGTCCCAATCCATCGCAGGCCCCTGGGCACGTGCCCAGTGTGCGCAGTGGGGAAGAGGGGCCTGGCAAACAGGGTAGGTAACACTAGCGCTATCATGACATGAAAGTAGGCAGCGCTAGTGTCGCAGCTACTGGTGCTGTCTACCCTCACTGCACGCCATTAGCACCAAGTGCGCTAGCAACTGCACCACGTCGCTCAAAACCGACACATCAATTTTGATCGTTGGGTGCCATCAATATCTACTAGACCTCAACCTAATATCACTTGACATGACTGGCATGTGTTTTATATATTACTATATACAGCTTTTGTCCGTGGCTTCGCCCACGTGGGATTCAGTTATCGCGCGCTGTTCCCTCGGGAACTGTATTTTTCCGGGATAAAAAGTAGCCTATGTCACTCTCTGGCCCATAAACTATCTCTATGCCAAAAATCACGTCGATCCGTCGCTCCATTTCGACGTGAAAGACGAACAAACATACAAACACACAAAGATAGAAACACACACTTTTGCATTTATAATATTAGTATGGATCTCCATGCAGATCTGACGCTCGAAACACGTTGGCTGCTGGCTATTATTGTCACGCGTTTTGTCGGATTTGCGGATGATAAGTTGAGTTTTGATGAGTTTTCGATTTGAAATCTTGCTGTTTTGTTGTAATGTTATTTTAAATGTTATCGATCGACAGTGAACTATCGATTGTTTATCGATATCTATTTGAAAGCACATTCGATAAATTCGATTTGAAAGCATGTTTTTCGATAGCTCGAAACGAGAAAATACTATTGGGTACCGTCGGTGTTACGAGTATAGTAGCATTTGCTGTGTGTGGAGTACTTCGCAATAGTATTGCCATGACTTTGCACTATATAAACAGAAGTAAAACACTTTCTTGGTCAACTATACATGTTAGAATATTAGGGACCTCCACTTTCCCACTCTATATTAAAATGTGCAAAAACTTCAATAAACAAATGTATAACAGTAGTAGCAAAAATAATTTCAAAACCTGCAAAAATAATGCCCGTATGTACATTAGGCGGGTTTCTAGAACACAGTTCCTCGTTACGAACTCGGGCGGCCATAACTTTGAAGGTTTTATGGGAGGTTGCTCGCGCCGTCTAAATATTTAGGGAATAATTACACAAGTACACGTACAGTACACATGTACGTACGATGTATGTAGGGCTACGCCGGATGTGGGTTGTTTGTTTTTACGACATATTTTCGTAGTTACAAGGCAAAGATGTACGTTTACGGCGAGCGTATGATGATCTTTATATCGGTGTTTTGGTTACGGCACTTTTTAAATGTTCGATTTCTGAAATGTACCTACCTTGATTATAAATAACTGACTTTTGCTCAAGCCTTAGTTTGCATACGAGTAGACAGAAATAAAAATGGTCCCCTTTCTTTGTATCGTCGCATCAACTGCGCCATTATTTCATCCAATAAGTGGTCGATTTTCAAAACTTCAAAATGCGTTCCTGTGAAAAATAGTCTTAACCGACACAAAAATTGACAAAAAGTGATTCTATCAGAGTAAATTTTTTTCTGTTGAGGTACGGAACCCTTAAAAATTATTTTTTGTTGAATGTGGTGATTCATTAATAAATACTGATGAAAATAACACACATGTAACTTAGTCTGGAAAGTTCCTTAAAAATGTCCGTGAAATTTAAGTCTTCTTTTTCTAAATACAAGTTAAGCAACGAACAAGTTTCTTTAAAAGAGAACTCGTTTCCGGGTCAATTTCAAAGATAATCTAAAAGTCTGCAACTGAATGTGCACTAATCGACTAATCGCTCACCAGTTGCACGTTTTCAAATGGACTTAGATTTTAAACACCATCGGTCAACGCTTCGGGAAATAGAACAAATATCGCTCCAAGCCATTTAAGAACATTTAGTTGCTTTTAACGTCTAGATTGAGCTACTTTTAACAAAGTTACATTGCTTCGCTTGTCACTTGAAAGTGTTCATTCAATGTTTCGTGTAGTCGATGAATGAAGAAAATGATCTTGTATATGTCACTAGTGGTAATTGAATAAGTTTCTGTAAAAATAAACCTGAATGGAGATTTATATCACCTGAGTCACCATTTATCGTTGGTTACTGGGAGTATCTGATACGCAGAGTAAAGATTGCATCCATTGTCATCCCGAACGAGAGAGTTCCCAGAGAGGTGCTGCTCTTAGAAGCCGAAACACTGATCAAATCGAGAACTCTGAGATAAGTTACCCAAACTCACTCCATTCCACTTCTTTATTCGCAGATCTTTGATCAACAGTTGCCAGTTCGCCTCGATGGGAAGGTTTGTCACTTGAAAATGTAAAAGGTGTTGTATTTACCTGAATACTTTTGGACGAGTTCACCTGCCAAGTTTAAAATCAAGGAGAGTTTAGAACAGCTACTTTAACCGTTGGCAGTCTACCATAGTAAGGTTCTCGCGGAACTTTTTGCTATGCTAGCGTGCACTACTTTGCTAGCTTGCAGTGACAATATTTCTGGACCGATACTTAACTCTTCAAAAGCGAGCCTCCTCAATCCCAAAAGACCGGCAACTTAAAGTATATTTGCTTGTATGACATGGTGATTTGATGGATGAAAAACAATAATCACCACTAGATGTAGGAAGGAACTAAGGCCCAAGCTTTTTCACTCTAAGAGGAGGCCTGTGCCCCGAAGTGGGTATAGGCCAAGAAGAACGTTTTATTGATTCTCAACCCAACAGTTTTCATATTAAAACTGCAGTCTGCCAGTAGTTCGAAGTTCGATGCAATCCAAACTAATTTTAATTTGGTCCGCAGCGCTTGCGCCGCAATCGTATCTATGAATTGCAGCGAAACTTCTGTAGCAAGTGAAACGAGCCTGTATTTTTGTTCTCCGCGGATTCAGTTATGTAGGGTTGTCGCCGGACGCTTTTATATTTATTTATGAGCTAGCTTTTGATGTCACGAGTAAATGTCTTTCTTTTTTTCTTTCCTTTACCCGTGGCTTTGCTTATATTAGATCTGGCATTTGAATTTAAGATCACATGGAGCTTCCTGAAAATTAAATAATCTTCACTTTTAACCCCCAACGCAAAAAAGGGGTTTTATAAGTCTGACACTAATGTTTCTCTGTCTGTGGCATCGTAGGTCTCAAATGGATGAACAGATTTTCGTGCAGTGTTTTTTACATTAGAGCGCTTTTGCTTGCGGTACTTCTTAGCTATGTTTGATAAAAATCGGGTCAGCTGTTTGTAAACATTATTACCCAGGCCTTATTAGAATATGTAACATTATTACCCAGGCCTTATTAGAAATTATAAAAGCACTGAAGTAAGTAACGCACGTAATTAAAGCTACCTAACACCTCAATAATTAGCCGAAATTTATGTGATCGTCTAGTTTTAAGTAGGACCCTCTGATACGTTGTGTAAATTTTACTTATGTCGCAAAAATAAGAAAATGCTTAGTTTAAAATAGTTAAGGTTATAAGATAAATTATGTTATGTAATTTCGTTAGAGTAACAAAGTCAAGTAGGTGATATTAAGTCGCCGCCTCTGTCCGCTTCCTCGCCAAATAACGTCGCACCTAGGAAAAATACCCGAGCACAAGGGGACCCTTTAGAATAAGACCTTTAGGTCGTATGGGGAATCCTAATCGATTAGAAAATCTAGGCCTCCCAGCACACCTCAATAGCCTAGTCCCACACATAGATCGTTAGAAGGCCCCTGCCCCGATCATGTGCCCAACAAAGCCTTAGGAACAATCCTAACCCCTAAAAATATCTTCTTTTCAAACCGTCACACTAAGTACATTTCAAAATTAGATTCATTCGTCGCCTTTAACGTGAAGGGGGGGGATACTATCTCTTGTCGGCCGCCCACCTCGGTTTCGTCAGCTCCTTGGAGGCCGTCACCGAGGCTCGTCCGGACAAGAGCTTTACACGTCACCGTCTCTGAATCGAGCCGTAGACGACGTGTATATTAACCCAAGTGTATATAATGATTCAAAATTATGATAATATAAGTAAATAAAATAAACATAAAAACACGCATCCATTTATTCTTATTCAATAAACTTAAATCATTAAACGCGGCTCTGCTTTTGACTTTATGTCAAACACGCCGAAAAACGAAAACAAACACGAATAACTAATAAAATTACCAAATAAAACTATGCTAGAACCTTAGGAAACCTGTACTGAAGGAATTATGAAATATCCAACCGTCCGCTTCTACTAACTATAATTTATATCTTAATCATTCAAAAAATACTACAAAATAAATTGATCACCTATTTCCTATAAATATAGCTACAAACCTAGAACTACTATTCAATCGCTCGCCCCTACTATTTGTATAACAAAAGTACCTTAATCAATTAAGTAAATTAAATATTGCGTTATAATTAATTAAGTTTTGGTTACAAGTGAGTAATTGGTTAATTTTAGATTCAATAGTTTCAATAAAGTACCTAGAAGTAGATATAATGAAAAAAATAGTCAACTCAGATTTCAGTTTATAACACTAATAATAATTGTCTCAAAAATATATCTAAAACTTAGCTGCCGATAATATTATCGTCCTGATTAACGTCGATCTCAGCTACTGCGAGATCGAGATATCTCGACCTGCCTCACGAACAAAGAGTCTAGTCCACAAACCACACTTAATATTAAACACTACACTATACACATTTGATTATAAGTCCACGTATTCATACGATCGAAATCGGGATTCGCTCTCGTATATTTTATCGTTTTATTTTATTAAACGAATAAACAAATACACTAACTTTTATACTATGAATTAATTTTAACACATCTGTAAGTAAGAACACCGTAGCGTCTCGCGTCCCGAAATTCACTAACTTTCAAACTTCCTTCCAAAACAAAGCTCTCCTTTGCCTATCCCTACTATCAAACTTATAATAAAAAAAACAATGCATTCGAATTCGAGAATGTTCTACAAACTCCCATAAATCTATATCTTTATTAGTCTACTTGAGCAAAAATTAACACGGCCGGTCTCACGCACACTCGAACGCATAAATCGTTGACACTTGAAAACAAAATTCTAGGACCTCGTAGAACACTTGTAGGCGATGTAATAAATTTAAGTTCTTTATGATGTTTGAATTTTTTTAATTCGTCAACAACGCAAATAAATTTATTATTATATTATAGGAACCTAATATATAGATACATAATATTGTTACCAAGCTTCTATAAGCGTTGGTTACAGAACGCCCCTAAGATGACAAAGTATTTTGCATTTGAAGAATGTAAAATATTGAGGAATCTTGAATAGGATTACGCAAAATACTTAATGTACTCATACACGCTTGATTATTTATTTTTTACGTAAATATTTAATAGTGACACAGTAATATCTATCTGAACACAATCTCTGCATACATACAAATTAACTTGATATTTATAACCTTTAAGTCTTCTTAATAACCAAGGACATACATACATACTTGATACCTTCAACAATGACATACATACATACCGAAATTATTCAAAACCAATGACATACATACATACCGAAATCATTCAAAACAACGACATAATACATATTTTATTTCTCAGAACTCATGACAACTCACATATATCTACTATGGTATAACTTCTGTTGTTCCCTTTCCGATTGAAAAAAAAATAATGGAGCTAACCTTGCGTCCTTGTAAAAATCACAAAGTTCTGGGTCAACGATCTACCTTTTCCGTCTGACATCCAGTCTCCATTTTTAATTTTATTGCTAACCTTATACTGTTACTTACGACCCCAATGTAGGTAGAAAAGTCATTTTCAAAAATCATCATCATCCTTCCAGTTTCCTAAGAATAGCCTTTGTATTATTGGTTTAAGGTCTAACGAAACGAAATGATTTCCATTTTTAAATTAACTTCAGAACAAATAAATCCTCTAGCCTTTTTGCCCCGTAGACTATCATCACCAATTTCATTTTAAACTTCGAAATTGTACTTATTAAAGTCTAGCACTTAGTCAATATTACAACGTGGCGTAACTTGGGAAAAAAAAATTATACCAACTTTATATTCGCCTGCCTAAAGTAAGTACGCCCCGTATTCTATCGATTCTAATGATACGATTTTCATTTATCCTATAATCATAAACTAAATCCTGGGCCTTTGTAATGATACAACAAAATGTACACGGGAATCGAACCCGTACTTAGGATTTTATATGTTTAATTAGTATTTACACACGTGGCTATCTACAACAACAAAGATAACATACGGGAATCGAACCCGTAGTTAGGATTTTATCTACCTAATACAGACACGTGATTAGGATAGCTTACAATGACAACAAATATACACGGGAATCGAACCCGCGAATGAATTGATCGACAAACTAACCTCCACCCTAATCAAAAGTAGGCATTTAACTAACTGGGCAGAACTGTACGTGCTCCTAAAATTAGCTTAACTACAAACTTCCAAAAAAAAAACAAATTGCAGTATTCGAACCCACAGACAGTATAAAACTACAGTTACACACGAACTTAATTCTAATGCTATTGTTAACTTAAATTAGTGTCTACTAAACCCTTTTCTCATAAACACAACGAAATTATCGCAGGGATCGAACCTACGTGTTTAAGATTATTAAAGTGATCTTATAGATTACCCATTTACATATTAGTCTAACAGTTATTCCCTAAAGACATGCCAATATGTCGTGCACATTCATATGGTTAATATGGGATTCAAACCACAACCAAGCAGAACTATGCTTACAACTATCACACCAGATGGTAGAGAGTAGTTTAAAATTCTTATACGAAATCTTATAAGTAGATATTTCCTAATACAAAAAAAAAATCTTATAAGGAAAACTAACATGTAGTAACCCGAATTCTTTAAATAAGTATTTGAACTAAAATAATTCAAATTTAATTGACTTAGATCCTGGTCACGGCACCAATATGTAACATTATTACCAGGCCTTATTAGATATGAATTATTAAGCCTTATTAGAAATGAATAAAAGCACTGAAGTAAGTAACGCACGTAATTAAAGCTACCTAACACCTCAATAATTGGCCGAAATTTATGTGATCGTCTAGTTTTAAGTATTAAGGACCCTCTGATACGTTGTGTAAATTTTACTTATGCCGCAAAGTAAGAAAATGCTTAGTTTCAAATAGTTAAGGTTATAAGATAAATTATGTTATGTAATTTCGTTAGAGTAACAAAGTCAAGTAGGTGATATGAATAATCAGTCGCCGCCTCTGTCTGCTTCCTCGCCGAATAACGTCGCACCTAGGAAAAATACCCGAGCACAAGGGGACCCTTTAGAATAAGACCTTTAGGTCGTATGGGGAATCCTAATCGATTAGAAAATCTAGGCCTCCCAGCACACCTCAATAGCCTAGTCCCACACATAGATCGTTAGAAGGCCCCTGCCCCGATCATGTGCCCAACAAAGCCTTAGGAACAATCCTAACCCCCTAAAAATATCTTCTTTCAAACCGTCACACTAAGTACATTTCAAAAATTAGATTCATTCGTCGCCTTTAACGTGAAGGGGGGGGGGGGGGATACTATCTCTTGTCGGCCGCCCACCTCGGTTTCGTCAGCTCCTTGGAGGCCGTCACCGAGGCTCGTCCGGACAAGAGCTTTACACGTCACCGTCTCTGAATCGAGCCGTAGACGACGTGTATATTAACCCAAGTGTATATAATGATTCACAATTATGATAATATAAGTAAATAAATAAAACATAAAAAACACGCATCCATTTATTCTTATTCAATAAACTTAAATCATTAAACGCGGCTCTGCTTTTGACTTTATGTCAAACACGCCGAAAAACGAAAACAACCGAACGAATAACTAAATAAAATTAACCAAATAAAATTATGCTTAGAACCTTAGGAAACCTGTACTGAAGGAATTATGAAATATCCAACCGTCCGCTTCTACTAACTATAATTTATATCTTAACCATTCGGAAAATACTACAAAATAAATTGATCACCTTTTCTATAAATATAGTTACAAATCTAGAACTACTATTCAATCGCTCGCCCCTACTATTTGTATAACAAAAGTACCTTAATCAATTAAGTAAATTAAATATTGCGTTATAATTAATTAAGTTTTGGTTACAAGTAAGTAATTGGTTAATTTTAGATTCAATAGTTTCAATAAAGTACCTAGAAGAAGATAATAATAAAAAAAAATAGTCAACTCAGATTTCAGTTTATAACACTAATAATAATTGTCTCAAAAATATATCTAAAACTTAGCTGCCGATAATATTATCGTCCTGATTAACGTCGAGTCTCAGCTACTGCAAGATCGAGATATCTCGACCTGCCTCACGAACAAAGAGTCTAGTCCACAAACCACACTTAATACTAAACACTACACTATACACAATTTGATTATAAGTCCACGTATTCATACGATCGAAATCGGGATTCGCTCTCGTATATTTTATCGTTTTATTTTATTAAACGAATAAACAGATACACTAACTTTTATACTATGAATTAATTTTAACACATCTGTAAGTAAGAACACCGTAGCGTCTCGCGTCCCGAAATTCACTAACTTTCAAACTCCTTCCAAAACAAAGCTCTCCTTGGCCTATCCCTACTATCAAACTTATAATAAAAAAAACAATGCATTCGAATTCCGAGAATGTTCTACAAACTCCCATAAATCTATATCTTTATTAGTCTACTTGAGCAAAAATTAACACGGCCGGTCTCACGCACTCGAACGCATAAATCGTTGACACTTGAAAACAAAATTCTAGGACCTCTTAGAACACTTGTAGGCGATGTAATAAATTTAAGTTCTTTATGATGTTCGAATTTTTTAATTCGTCAACAACGCAAGTAAAATATATTATTATATATAGGAACCTAATATATAGATACATAATATTGTTACCAAGCTTCTATAAGCGTTGGTTACAGTTTTAAAGATATTTGAACTTTGAAATTACAGGACTTGAGGTTTTGAACTTTCTAACTAAATAAGGTTTTTAAATTTTTACCATTCGCTACGCAAACCCGAAAAGAGGAAAAAGCGTCATATTTATTGAACTGATATTTAAACTTTACTCGTTATCAAAACATCCTTTGTATTTCCCGATTTTTTTTCTGTTGCAACCCTAGCATAAGGATTGGCAACAGTGCAAACAGCGGTTCTTAATACAAACGCAGCGATGCCGGTTAGTGCGCGTGACGCGACCTACAAGCAACCCTAGCTTCACGGTTGATGGTATTTTTTATGGCAAGCTCTGGGGGTTTTCAGGGAGTTATTTTTGACAATCTATGGACAAATTAGTAGTTTTAACCCTTGAAGCAATAACCTGCCATCTTAGGTAATTGAAAAAGTCCCCGAAATTGTCATTTCAAGTTTAATATCTCAAAATGGCTGAACTGATTTTTCACAAACATAACTAAGAACTATGTCGCAAGGAAATTAGCTTTCATGAAATAATAACCGTATGAAATTGGTCCATTCGTTTGGGAACTACGATGTCACAGAACAGACAGACAGACATTTGGTGTCAAACATATAACATCTCTCTTTTTAACCCCGACGCAAAAAGAGGGGTTATAAGTTTAACCGCTATGTTGAGTCGGTCGGCCTGTCTGTGGCACCGTAGCTCTTAACGCTGTGGACCGATTTGAATGCGTTTTTTTTTTATTTCAAAGCAGGTTTTCAGAGATATTTTCTTAGACTCGTTTCATCAAGCTACTTTTATTCGATTATCCTCACCGAGTGATATACAATCTCGAATGACTTTTCTTAATTTTGGGTTTCCTATTCAAAATTCAGTCAATAGCTTTAATACGAATAAAGATAAATCGCGAATGGAATTCAGACAAATTATTT